>NC_079447.1:49101701-49351701 GCF_903798145.1 Danio aesculapii
TCAGTCTACTTAAATTAGTTACGTTAACTGCAGCAACCCTGCATTTTTTTTAAAGAGGTTTGAGCGAGATGCTAATGGTCTAATCTGATTCAATGATCTATGCTAAGCTAAGCTAAAAGTACTCCGGAGATCAGCTAAATATGTCACACACTCAACTGTGAAAATAGCAACTTTTCATTTTCTAACTACAGAGATTAGAGTGAGATGCTGATGGTCTAATCTGATTCAATGATCTATACTAAGCTAAGCTAAATGTGCTCCGGCCAGACCTGGAGATCAGCTAAATATATTCAGAAATGGTAAAAACTCAACTGAGTTAAATAATCATGATTGATTAGTCTATGGTTTATATCATGGGTGTCCAAACTCTGTCTTGGAGGGCCAGTGTCCTGCATAGCTTGAATTGTTTGAAAGTTCCGAAGCACATGCAGATAATGTCCTGTGAATCCAGACTAATGTTTAACTGGCAGTTTGATGCTCGTTTCCTCCCATATATTTGATGAATTCAGAACATTTCTAAAAAAAAAAAAAAAATGGATCGAAGATTAGTAAGGACAGCAAATATCCAGCTAATTGTCACCTCCGGGAAACCCAGAAAGTAAAATTACCTGTAAGTACAGCTACAGTGGATGCTAAACAATCTACAAAGATGGCAAATGATTGGCCTAAAGAGCAATGTGGACTGATTAATCTAATATGAAAATTAACTATTCTAGAAAAGTTATTCTTTTCAGATCTAGATGTCACAAGGAAACGTAACTATTTTACGTTTTGTCAGTTTAGAGGCTAATTCATACAAATTCATAGTTTAGTCGATAACATATTTGGATAAATTAAGTTGCCCTATGTCGAAGAGAAAATTTCCCTGAAATAAGTATTTCAACTATACAACAACCCCAGATACACAAGCAAGCAAGTAACAACTTGGTTTCACACAAAAAAATTATCAATGGAGCGGCCAGCTCAATGCCCTGATCTCGACCCAAATGAAAACTCAAGAAGTGACATTACAAATGCAGTTTTAAAAGCAGGACGTCGTTTATTTTTCCTGGCTGAAATAGATGTTTCTAGATGCCAGATGTTGGTTGACTTTGTTGAACTGAAGGATATGAGTGTTTTAGTTTAAAGAAAAAAATATTGATACTTCTGTGTACAGTGTGTGTGTGTGTGCGTGTGCGTGTGTGTGTGTGTGTGTGTGTGTGTGTGTGTGTGTGTGTGTGTGTGCGTGCGTGCGTGTGTGCGTGCGTGCGTGTGTGTGTGTGTGTGCGTGTCTGCGTGAGTGCATGCAAGCAGGCAACCACTTTCAGGCAAAGAAGGATTAATGGAGTGGCCAGCCCAATGACCCAACCTTAACCCAAATCAAAACTCACAGGGTGACATTACTAATGCTAATTTTGATGCAAACCTCCCCAAAATCAAAGGTATTGTGGGACATTGTTCGTTCTCATGGCTGAAATATATATTTCTGACTGATATGTAAAGTTTATAAGTGTTTCCAGTTAAAAGAAAAATATTGATACTTCTGTAAATATGTGTATCTCAAGTACATGCACTGCTCAAATATTAAATAATCCCAAAAAGAATGACCGTACTACACAATATCACAAAAGAATGGGTTCTCTTTCTTATAAGTACAGGTAAAAACCAGGCCAGCTGGCAAACATTCCTTCATTTTAAATGCTCAGCCAGTTCAGGAAGTAGATGCTTTATGGCCGTTCACAAAGAGAATTAGAAGAAGGCATTATTAAGTAGTATTGTTGCCATAGCACTAGGAGAAGGGTGAAGGGCCACACAGTTTTCTTGTCTGTTAAATAAGGAAATGTCATTGAAGGATGGCGGGAAGTGGAGCTTTAGCATTGTCTGAGTCAGCCATGATAAATTAAGGCTGGACAGTTTCACACAGCTGGGTAACAAAAGTGCAAATGTTAAAAATCTGGTTTTGTTTTTGATTTTCCTAAATTACTGTGATAATATTATTTAGAAAGATACAATTGAAAAATATTCTTAAATACATAATTCTCTAGTTATATATTTTACGAGACAAACTTTAAATCAGGGGTCACCAATCTCGGTCCTGGAGGGCTGGTGTCCCTCCAGGGTTTAGCTCCAACTTGCCTCAAAACACCTGCCTGGGTGTTTCAAGTATACCTAGTAAGACCTTGATTAGCTTGTTCAGGTGTGTTTGATTAGAGTTGGAGCTAAACCCAAACCTAAAGGACACCTGCCCTCCAGGACACAAGTTTGGTGACCCCTGCTTTAAATCTTCTGATGAGTGAACATTAGTCACTTTGATGTTATAGCTTTACGTTATAGCTATTTAGCAAAGGCTTAATTTACGTTAAATGTAAATGGAAATCTGATTTGTGAATGTTATAAAGTGTATATAAATGACCAGATAAACAGGATCAGAAAAATACAGGATATGAAATGGCAGTGATGGTGCTAAATAACAGGCAAAGACAAAAGCTGAGTTGAGCAATGAGTGTGATTTTTACCAGATTGTTGTTTTTTTAATCATATTAAAAGGCATAACAAGAGCAATTGGGAAAGCAGAACTTTTATCTGGGTGCACCTTCTAAATCACAGGTGTCAAAGCCAGTTCCTGGAGGGCCGCAGTTCTGCATAGTTTAGTTCCAACCCTAATTAAACACACCTGATCAGACTAATTGAGTTCTTTAGACTTTTTCGAATTTATTAAAAATAAAAAACCTGAAGAATCACATGTACATAAGTATTCACAGCCTTTGCCATGAAGCTCTAAATTGAGCTCAGGTACATTCTGTTTCCACTGATCATTCTTGAGATGTTTCAGCAGCTTAATAGGAGTTCACCTGTGGTAAATTTAGTTGATTGGACATGATTTGAAAAGGCATACACCTGTCTATATAAGGTCCCAGGGTTGACAGTGCATGTCTAAGCAAGACCAAGCATGAAGACAAAGGAATTGTCTGAGAACTCCGAGACAGGATTGTCTTGAGGCACAAGACTGTGGAGGGTTACAGTAAAATTTCTGCTGCTCTGAAAGTTCCAATGAGCACAGTGGACTCCATCATCCGTAAATGGAAGATATTTGGAACCACCACGACTCTTCCTAGAGCTGGCCGGCCATTTAAGCTGAGTGATTGGGAAGAAGGGCCTTCACAAGCCAGAGCCCAGACCTAAATCCTATTAAACGTATCTGGAGAGATCTGAAAATGCTGTACACAGTCGCTTTCCATCCAACCTGAGCTTGAGAGGTACTGCAAAGAGGAATGGGCAAAAATTCCCAAAGACAGGTGTACCAAGCATGTGGCATCATATCAAAGGTGCATCAACAAAGTATTGAGCAAAGGCTGTGAATACTTCATTGATTGTGAAATCCTTATTTTTTCAGGTTTTTTATTTTTAATAAATTTGCAACAGTTTCAAAAAATCCTTTTCACATTGTCATTATGGGGTATTGTGTGGAGAATTTAGAGTAAATAAATCAATTTAATCCATTTTGGAATAAGGCTGTAACAAAAAGATGTGGAAAATGTGAAGTGCTATGAATACTTTACGGATGCACTGTATACATATATATATATATATTCCCTATATAAAAATCATAAAATCTTATATTATGCTTCTGTGCATAAAACAAATAAAATACCATCACATTCAATGTTTTTGAAACTACATCAATTTATATTCATAAGTGAGTATAATGATGATTTGTCCAGGGTTGCAGTATACCTACTTGCACCTCTAGATCACCATGCAATATGGCCAAAATTAAAATTTAAATCAATGTAGAACGGAGACAAAAGTTATATTCATTAATAAGCTCTTGAAATGGCATCATCTTTATCGTTCAAAATTCATAATAAATTCATTTGTGGCAATAGTGTGTTTTACAAAAACAGCTACCGCACAATAAAAAACACTTTATTTAGTGAAAAACGCAGTGATCAAATTTAGAGAACGGCAAAGATTGTAACAGGAAGATTGATTACAATTTAATATGTCATATCAATATCAATAGCGCAAGTCTTTGGAAATTGGAGGAAACCGGAGCACCCAGAGGAAACCCACGCCAACACGGGGAGAACATGCAAACTCCACAAATGCCACCTGACCCAAAAGGACTCGAACCAGAGATCTTCTTGCTGTGAGGCAACAGCACTAACCACTGAACCACTGTGCCGCCACATGATACATTAAGTTAGCCTACTTGCTTTTACCAAATCAAATGAATTGATTACAAAACAATTACTGAAAGTTGTCCCTAAAAAATTAAACAAGTGGTTTTAACAAACAGCATGTGACACGGTGGCTCAGTGGTTAGCACTATCGCCTCACAGCAAGATCACTGGTTTGAGTCCCGACTGGGCCAGTTGGCATTTCTGTGTGAAGTTTGCATGTTCTCCCCGTGTTGGCGTGGCTTTACTCCGGGTGCTCCAGTTTCCCCCCACAAGTCCAAAAATATGCTATAGGTGAATTGAATAAACTTAATTGGCCGTAGTGTATGTGTGTGAATGAGTGTGTAACCCAGGTTAACCCTGATTAAAAAAGGGACTAAGCCGAAAAGAAAATGAATGAATGAATGAACAAACAGCAAATGTCATTTTTGAGCGTAAGTTTGCTTGAAAATCATAGTGAAAGTCCAGTAATTGGGGGAAAATAATTCAGTAAATGTTTACATTTTGCTAAAACTAGCAAATGATTGACAAATAATATTTGTTTAGAAAATGTTCATAGAGATATCTCTATAATACAGACAAAATCTGTATTAGAACTTTCCCAGCACTATATCACTCCATCAGACTGAGCTATGCTTGATAGGGTCAAAATGACCATTTCGATTCAGTCAAGAATGTTCTTTTTCACCACAACAACAATCTAAGGGCCTCTTGAGCCAGAAAACTAGTCCAGATTTTTTTTTAATAATACGGAAGTACAAAGAACCTAACATAATAGGATAATGAATGTGTGACGTTTGTAAGCCTTTGACTATTCAGAGGAACTTGTGAAGGTGACCTGTGGTCTGTGTTGCTGGTTGTATCCCGGGAAACCAAAACAACAGTTGTCCATTTATACTTTCCCTGGTCTTCTGTTTTCCATAATGAGGAACACGACACAAAAATGGGATTGTATGAGTTTCAGAGATGATGTAAGCTGATCAGTCACTTTGAACCAAAGCAGTGAACTGAAGGAATTGAGACAAATGTGGAGCTTGATTGTGTGTCTGAGGAACCATTAACTTGGAGTCCACATTATACACTTTTTTTTTGGTATTAATTCACTCATTTACATATTTCTCCTCAAGATCATATATACCAAGATATTTATAGTTTTTCGAAGCAAACACCTAACCAAAACAATAATTAAATCATGAGAAAAAATTCATTCATTCATTAATTTTCCTTCACCTTAGTCCTTTTAATTATCAGGGGTCGCCACAGCAGAATGAACCGCCAACTTATCCAGCATACGTTTTACACAGTGGATGCCCTTCCAGCTGCAACCCAGTACTGGGAACACCCATACACTTTCACATGTGCGCACACACACACACACACACACACACACACACACACACACACTCATACACTACGACCAATTTAGTTTATCCAATTCACCTGTACCACATGTTTTTGGACTGTGGGGGAAACCGGAGCACCCAGAGGAAACCCACACCAACATGAGGAGAACATGCAAACTCCACACAGAAATGCCAACTGGCCCAGCTGAGACTCGAACCAGTGACCTTCTTGCTGTGAGGCAACAGTCCTAACCACTAAGCCACCGTGTTGCCCCATGTAAAAAATATATTATAATAATATACGCTGTTTTGTTTGTTTGGATGTGAATTTATCATGCAGTTTTTAACAACTTCTTGAGATCAATTAAAAAGGTTGATGAGATACTCTACACCAGTGTTTCCCAACCCTGTTCCTGGAGGCACACCAACAGTACATATTTTGGATGTCTCCCTTTTCTGACCCATTAACTTCAGGTGTTGGAGTCTCTTCTGATGTTATGATAAGCATTCCTGTCACATTCAGGTGTGTTTGATTAGGGAGAGGTTGAAAATGAGCACTGTTGGTGTGCCTTCAGGAACAGGGTTGGGAAACACTGCTCTACACAATGCAGGGTTCTTTAGTAAAAATTGATCTATTTGGCACTACTAAAAATACTCCCTTTGTGTAATTAAAATAAGAACAAATAACTGCTGGTTTCAATCAGGAAATAATTGTTATACCTATACCATATATGACAGATTGCTTTCTTGCTTAAATATAAACAAACTTTATATAATTTTAGAATATATCTCAGAAAACAACTTAACTCCAGTAAACGTATTTTTAGTTGAAGTAATGGTTCACCCCAAATTACAATTTATTCACTATTTTCTCTCCCTCAAGTGGTTTCTTTCTACTCTTGAACACAAAAAAAGATCTTTCAAGAGTTCACACTTAGCTGATGATTAATTATAAGCTTGTTTGGCATGCTGAGCCCTGAGCTCATAAGATCCTCGAGCCCGGGGCTCCCTCCCGTTGCAAGGCGAGAGGGGAGTTTGAGCTCAGGTAGATCTCGAAAACTCCCCCGCTGTAATAACCAATGAACAGCCAGTGATTGCTCTTGAGAGATAACCATTTACTAGGAGCATGTCTATAGTGCCGGTTTGGATTAGTCAATTAACTTATGTTGCATGTTTTTTGGACGGTGGGAGGAAACCGGGGAACCCGGGGGAAACCCACGTGAGCACGGGGAGAAAATGCAAACTCTGCACAGAAATGTCTGCTGGTTTGGTAAAGCCTGGAACCAGAGAGATTCTTGCTGTGAGGCAACAGTGCTAAGCACTGGGCCACCGTGTTACCCATCTAGGAAGAAGGAGGAGTAGGGGTGGATGGGGGGATTCTTCAAAACGAAGATAGCAGTGGTACGTAACCCAGGGTATTTGTAGTAGCTTAGGAGTCGTCTGATTGGTGCATTGAGAATTGGATAATGCGGATCCAGCCGCTAGCAATCATAAGCACGTGATCCTCTCGAAATTTGTTTATAATTAAACTTCACTTTAAAAAAAACTGGAAACCTGTAACCATTGACTTCCATAGGAAAAACAAATACTATAGAAGTCAATGTTTACAGGTTTCCAATATTCTTAGTATATAATTTTGTTGTTCGACCGACGGAAGAAACTCAAACATTTATTTATCCTTTATTTTACCAGGAATTTTCCATCGAGATATGCATAGTTTCAGATACAAAATTAGACACATAAAATATCACGTGATAAAATTGACACAAAACATTCACATGATTCTTCCAGGTAATGATTTAAAGCTTCAAAAGATTTTACAAACATTTAGAGATGGAATTTTGTCTAATATGATAACACTCTGCATTTCATTTCATAAAGGAGGAAAACATTTTGGGAATAAGTGAAAGATGAATTTTTTGATTTTGGGTGATCCACCCCTTTAAGAATGTTTTAATATTATATATACACATACATATGCTTTGAAGTTAATAAATTCATACTTACTTATGTATGTATTTATGGATTTCAATGCGATCAACATTTTTAATTCCACTTTATGAATTTAAGTCTTTCTGCTCTAAATTAAGACCTTTCAAGTACACTTAAATTGTGGATTGGTGAAGTGAGACTTTTTAAGACAGATAAAACCTGAAATTAGGGGAAAACCTGTTTTTTGTTGTTAATTCATGTGAAACATTGCATTATAGTGTTTGAATTAATGTATTCCATCCAATATAATAGTATTATTAAACACAAACCTTTTCTGGACATAGTGCTGACTGATAAGAGTCCAAAATAGGTGGAAGCGAGCTTTCATGATGAATTTCTTCAGTTTTCATTGCCAAAATCAGACCAGCGGACTATGAACATAAGACGTGGACATTTTGAGTTTTTAATGCACGATGTGCTTCAATTTGGCATCCATAGAAACACTTTTTTGCAGTTATATGTCACTATGGGTGAATAAATTAAGTTTAAACCACCTGCATTAATTATTCTGTAGTTAAAATACACGAAATATAAATACTTAAACGTTAAAATCGCACAGACAATGAAGATAATCCCAAAATTAAAAAAGACTTACCAGTTCAGCGAGAGAAATCAGCTCTCTGAAGCTTTTAATGTTATTATAAATTAACTAGTACACAAGTATCAGTCGTGTAAACGCATTTCTAACAGTTTATAATTACAAACGATACTTTAATTACGTTATTTAATGTCAAAATCTAAGTACATTCCTAAACCTGAAGAATTAGCCGTTTTCTTGATGTAGCGTCAAACTCGTCTCCATGGTGACAGCTAGCTACTCCACAGAAAGAGAGCAAAGCAGTGACTAGCCTATCGTTGCCATAGAGCGAGCTTTCACAACCTCAGTCCTTTTGACAGCTTATAACCCATTCATTACACTTTTTTGATCGTTGTAGTCTTCTCGTACTCAGGTTTTACCCAATTAATAAACCATTAATTAACGAATTTGTAAGGAATCGAGTCTACTTGACAGGTCACGATGTCATTAGCAAGCGCTTGCTATGCGTTTCTTTTCTATGCTATCCTTAAAACTGATCATGTTAAGATATAGAATTTAGTATACAGTTGAAGCCAAAATTATTAGCACTCCTATTATTTTTTTTCCTTTTTCAAATATTTCCCAAATGATGATTAACAGATCAAGGAATTTTTCACAGTATTTCCTAAAATAGTTTTTCTACTGGAGAAAGCTTTTAATTTTTTTTTTATACCATTTCAAGGTCAATATTGTTAGCCCCCTTAAGCAATTTTTTTTTATTAGCTACAGTCACAACAAACCATCTTCATTCATTTATTTTCTGTTAGTAAGGGCTTAGTCCCTTAATCAGGGGTCGCCACAGTGGAATGAACCGCCAACTTATCCAGCATATGTTTTACGCATGCCCTTTCAGCCGCAACCCAACACTGGGAAAACAAACCATCTTTTACAATAATATAAGGCTTTAAATTAAACTTTAAAGCTGAATAGTATCTTGAAAAGTATCTAGTCAAATATTTACTGTCATCATGGCAAAGATAAAAGAAATCAGTTATTAGAAATTAGTTAGGCCTATTAATTACAGTATGTTTAGAAATGTCTTTCCGTTAAGAAAGAAATGGGGGGGGGGGGGGTATACACAGGGCAGATTTAACCAATAAGAGAGCCCCCAATGAATAAGTAAAAAATATACCTAAACAACCATCGTTTTCTTTCAAATTTTTTATAGTTAGAAAAGTTTTTCCATAATTAAATATTATTTCATTTACACTAAAATATAATAGGCTATTATTATAATAATGTGATGTTATGTAATAATATTATAAAATAAAATATCCACCACCCCAATCATAGAGCAGTTCAGCAGTCAAATGTCTAAAAAAAAAATAAAAAAATAATTATATATATATATATATATATATATATATATATATATATATATATATATATATATATATATATATATACACACACACACACACACACTACTTTGTATTGTAAATTCATTTTAAGACAACTAATCATTTCATTTAAAATGCAAAGATTGCATTAAGATAAAACATAGAAAAGAAGTTTGAGTAATAAAAAAACAGCAAAATAAATACAAATTAAACAAAAGTAGAAAGGATGCATCTGGGCTTGAGCCCCATGTCTGGAGTTGCCTATAGGGCCCCTGACTTCAACTGTAAACAACTATAGGAAACTCCTGTAGGATTGTTTAGAAAAAAAACAGCATATGGACCACAGAACCAATCAGAAAAAAAATAAAAAGGCCTATAAATAAAATCACATATAAGCTCATAGGCATACACCAATTTGTAAAGGTTTCAAGAAATGCCATTATAATCTTTTCAGTTTTATTACCAGAATCCTTAAAAATGACTTGGAACAACACACAGCATATAAACACACCTCCACATGGCAAAATAAATACTGTACACAGCTGGTTTTGTCGATCAAACAGTTTATATTAGCCTATAGGCAAACTTTTAACAGGTCTCATATAGGCTATTAAGTAAGTGTTCGTTCTAAGGCTCTCAGACAGTGTCGCCTTTGACATCTTTTGTTTTCTGGCACAAAGGAAAGATCAGATCCTCGGGATGCATTTCCACGATCGACATTGTCCACAGTTTGTAACATAGCCGGCATCGTTCATTCAGTCTATCAAAGTGAAAACAATAGCGATGTGCAAAAAAAACACTACTGTTTCTCAGTCAACGTGTAAAGGTCACCTGCAAATAAAATAAACGAAATTCTCTGAGTGATCACCAATAGCCTATACGTCTCGGTGCAGAAAACATTCCAGTCAGCCCATCAGCTGAGTGTATTTACGCATTTACGCATAGGACGCGTTCTTGCGTTCAAAATTGTAACAGGAGTATAATCCTTTATATATATGGGCTTATATATATATATATATATTATATATATATATATAGTCCATTGTTGCAAACACAGAAATTTGTTTTCCCCCTTGCTCTATGTATACATTCATCCAATGGAAATTGGCCTTGCATTTTAAGACAGTGTCCAATTAAAAAAACATATAGGCTACAAACACCTTATCCACAGACATCGACGCAATCCGTCCAGCTGATTTCAAAGCAAGAACGCGTCCTGTGACCCCTGGAAAGCAGAATTTCTATAGGTGACTTTTGCGTTTGACACATAATTCATGGCCTGAAGTTTTCACAGTGGGCCTTTCTCTTATTTTGTGGTTAGCTAGTTGAGATGATCAACTTTTAAGATGAGGCAAAGACGACAGCTTATCGACTTTCCCAAAGGCAGCAGCACTCTCCACACCTTTAAGCCACTCTTTACATTTCCTCATCACAGTCTCGTCCACATCTCCGTCCTCCTCTTCGTACTCCACATCGTCGTATTTGTGTTGATCATTGAGCAGGGAGATCTTCACGATGGCGCTAATGTCATTGGACCCGTCCAGTTTAGCCACAGGGCCCGAGCTCTTATTATTAGAGCCTCCCTGCGCTCTCTTGGATGGGAAAACCCGTCGGTGTCTCAAATCCGCGGAAGCGCAGCACTTCTGCTTGGCCATCATCTGCTTCTCCAGATTGCGCTTTTGGATAACTAGGATGGCTTCGGGGGTCAGACTGAGGGAGAAGTGGATCTCCTGCTCGCCTTCTTCTTTCGCTAGAGAGGTCCTGGAGGCGTATTTATGGCTGGACTCTCCAGAGCTGGAGCGCGGGACGCTTTCGCATGAGGTAGCCAAGGGTTTGGGGACGCTCAACCACGAGTGCTTGCTGTCCGTCTCGTGGTCCAGAGGGACTCTGCTCGGCTTGCTTCGTCCCAGCTGCTTTAAATTGGACGATGGCCACGATGTGGAGAGCTTATCTTTCTCCGATTCCTTGTCCTCTCCTGTCCTTTGACTGAACGGCTGTTGAGGAGGAGCGACGTTATCTCTGCTCTTCTTCCTCCTGAACAGCTCCTTTCTCGGGGAGGTAATCCTCGAGTGCAGGTTTATAGGCGGAAAAGGCATCCTGGATACTTAAAAAATGAAGAAATCTGTGCGTAATCGATGGGAGAAATGCGTCCATTCGCCTCGGATCTTTGGATATCAGACGCTGCGCTCCGCGGTTTACTGCTAGACTGACAGGAGGCGGGGCTTCCGCAGCTTTATATGGTGTCATGCGAAAAAGGCGTGGCCACAACATAAAAGTAATAACAACAAAGCCATGCTCACACAAGAACCCGCTAAAGTGTAGCTTAAAGGGGTTTTATTGCATTACAATAATACAGTCTAGTTCACTTGTTCATGTCAATTCTTTCACTTTTCCTATTGATCTATGCTCGAGACAGTCTAACCAGAGGACAGTTTTGAGAATCTGGCTCGAAAATGCAATATTACAGCAGTTTTTATAACAAGAGGTTAAGAAAAGTACATTTGTTTTAACAATTTACTGCATTTTAAATGATGACAAAACTAATTAATAAAAAGTAGACGTGAAATCCAAACTACCCATATTGATTTTAGCTCACATTGCTAGTTTTATGATTGCGAACATTGAAATCTGAAAAACACTTTCTGCTTGTTTTCAGGTAAATTCTCAGATGACGTCTGTGTGAGGTTTTGGGCGGGGCTAACACTTAACCACACCCCTCCAGCTGTCATTTATTTATTTCATTTCATTTATTTCTTATAATTTTATTATTATTTATTTATATATTATTATTAATTTTATTATTATTTTATTTACTTCTGATGATTTATTTACAGATCTTCATTATCTTTTTAAAATATATTTTTATTATTCATTTATTATTTTATTACTATTATTTATTGAATTCTCTTTATTTCTTTGAATTTATTTCTTCTTCTTATTTATTGTTATTATTATTATTCATTTTTATTATCCCTATTTTATTTATTTACTTTTGATGATTAATTTACAGATCTTCATTATCTTTTTAGAATATATATTTTTATTATTTTATTAGTCATTTATTATTTATACTTTTATTACTATTTTTTATTCTCTTTATTTTATTTCTTTTCATTTGTTTCTTATTTATAATTTTATTATGATTTATTTATTTATTTATATTATTAATTTTATTATTGTACATTATTTATTTATTTACTTTTGATTAATTTACAGATATTCATAATCTTTTAAAAATATATATTTGTATTATTTATTTATTATTTTATGACTATTATTTATTAAATTCTCTTTATTCATTTAATTTAATTTATTTCTTATAATAAATTTATTATCATTTATTTATTATTAATAATTTTATTATTCATATTTTATTTGTTTACTTTTGATTATTAATTTACAAATCTTCATTATCTTTTAAAATATATATTTTTATTATTTTCACTATTCATTTATTATTTTTATTACTATTATTTATTACATTTTCTTTCTTTATTTATTTCATTTCATTTTTATTATTATTTATAATTTTATAATTATTTATTTATTATTATTAATAATTGTATTTTTCTTATTTTATTTGTTCACTTTTATTAACTTCAAAATCTTCATTATCTTTTTAAAATATATATTTTTATTATTTTTTTAGTTTTTTATTACTATTATTTATTAAATTCTCTGATTACGTGTGTCTGAGTTATTGGGCGTGGCTAACACTTAACCACGCCCCTCCAGCTGTCAGTTTTGACAACAGACAGAATGGTGAGAATGAGGAGTCTGTTAGATTGTAATAACTCTTCTAAAACCTTTTTCCAGATCTTTCTAACTGAAAATGCATACTTTATTACATCCAATCAGCTCTCAGTAGGAAAAACAACCCACTCTTTTCTCATTTATTATTCAACCCCTCTAGAAATTGCGTCAAACTGCAAAAAAAGTCGCAATTTTTGTCATGCGTGACTGAAAACGCAACGTCGCGTCAATAGCAAACATTTGCTTTTTCTCCTCTTGAATAACATTTGAAGTACCCACGGGTTTAAATAACACTGTTGTTGACTTTTATAATCCAACTAACACTACTTTATAAATGCCGATTGTCAATATTTTCTCCTCGGCGACCTTGACTTAGAAAAGAGGAGGTTAAAGACAAGCAGCCTCCATGCTTATTGATCTGTCGCCCTCCTTTCCAGCCATTTATAAGTTGACAAGAGACAGCTGTTCTGTCACCCAGCGCTGTGAAGTCTCCCAGCCCCAGAGTAAAAAATCAATAGGCTTATCCCTACTGTTAAGCGGCACACAAAAGACAGATGTTCATTTTCACAAACAATGTCCACAGATTGCCTTCAGAATCAAGTCAGAGGGATTAGTCCACATATTTAATCTTAATAAATACTTCGAAGTAATAATCTGAGGGTTTCAACTAAATTAAAAGACTTTATACTGTCACGAAAGGAAATATTACTGTTATTATGAGGCTGAAGCTATAATTATATAGTTTATTATTTTTTAAAATGGTTATAATAAAAAACAGCATTTTTTCCCTGGTAAATGAATGGTTAAAATGTAGAAAGCCTTAATTTAGTCCATTCATCCCTAATGGCGTCAGCTGAGTTAGCAAGCTGGTGCTGCTGGTGTCCTGCCAAGTGTAAATTGTTCAGATGTTCTGATAGCATATACAGCACATGCAATGTGTTATTGTTGCTGTTATTATTATTATTATTATTAATAAATGTATTTAATTTAAATTATTAATTTACAAATCTTCATATTTTAAAAATATTTTTTCTTATTAATACTATTATTTATGTATTATTGTTATTATTAATTTTATTAAATTAATTCAATTTAAATTATTAATTTACAAATCTTCATAATATTTAGAAAAATGTATTATTATTATTTTTATTATTATTAATTATTTCTGATTATTAATTTACAACTCTTCATTATCTTTAAAAATACTTTTATTATTTTTATTATTTATTTATAATTGATATTTTTACTACTATTATTTATGTATTATTATTTTTTATTATTAAATGTATTTAATTTTAATTTACATGAATTTAACTGACATGTTAATTAATTAATAATTTATATTTAATTTATTTATTATTTATAATTATTTATAATTTATTTATAATTTAATTTATTTATTTAATTTACAAATTATTATATTTAAAAATATGTATTATATGACTTTTTTCCTTATTAATTTATTTTATATTTATTTATTTATTATTATTATTCATTTCATTATTCTTATTTTATTTTTGCTTAGTAATTTAAAAATCTTCATTACCTTTAAAAATATTTTAGTTAAATTAATTTCATTTAATATTTCTATTTTTATTATTAATATTTATTATTAATTTTACTCATTTATTTTTGATTATTAATTTACAAATCTTCATTATCTTTTTCCAATGTATTTATTATTTTTATTATAAATTAATTAATTTATTATTATTTATAAGTAGCATTATTATTTTTTATTAATATTAACTTAATTATTATATTACTTAATTTTAATTTACAAATCTTCATTCTTTTTAAAAATGATTTATTATTTTTCTTATTCATTTATTTATTGATTTATTATTATTTTAATTATTCATTTACAAATATTTTTTCAAATGTATTATTATTTTTATTATTCATTCATGATTTATTTATTATTAATTTTATTATTATTATTTTTTCCTTCTTTTTTCATTATTACTATTTTCTTCTCTTTGCCATTGTTAAAATGTTGTTTTGGTCTAATGTGACCGTTTATTTAATGTTATTAACCATAAAAATTTTAATAAACAAGAATATTCTAATAATAGTCAATATACATATCAAAAATTCATATCCTGGCTAAATTATAATGCTTTCTGAGGGACAGTTCACCCAAAAATCATCATTTACTTGTTTCAAACCTTTATGAATCTCTTCCTTCCCTTAAACACAAAAGGAGACATTTCGAAAAATGTTGGAAACCACTAACCATTGCCTTCAATAGCCTCTGTTTACATATTGATCTCAAAATATCTTCTTCTGCATTCAATAGAAGAAAGAAACCCATAAACGATTCATAACATAAGCGATGAGTGATTTAAAATTTTGGGTGAACTATCCCTTTAATGATATAAAAAAACCTATATACTCACACTCTTATCAAAATAATTACAGACACGTGCACAGTGGAGGAGGGATGCTCAAGAAAACGGAGCGCTCGCACAGTTGTCATGGAAACCGCATCCGTGGTACCACACTCTCCTTGCCTAAGCAGTCTAAAAACAGACCAGCCACTCTAGGTTATTAGGTCATGAAAAAAAAACATGCTCAGAGGTAACTAACAAACCTGATTATGCATATAGAATCGATCCTATACTAGTTTATTAAATAGCAACACGCTTAATAGATTAAACACAAGATAGAACGAAAAACAATGGGATAGAATCAGCTGTCTCCTGAGATTCAGTGTAGTTAGACAGCTGTCTCTGTTGCCCTAGGGCTGGCGCATTACATACATCATTATACTGAACACATCCGGCAGAAGATTATAACACATTAACATCCTGAAACGCAGATAAATGAACGTACGAAACGTTAAATGAACAAAGCAGTTATTTATTTGGTGCACAGGCTCGTGTGAAACCTTTTTTCCTTCTTTTCTTGTTAATATATTTGGTAGAAATGCATTTTTTCTGTACAAAAGCGAACAGTAGTATTTTATTTCATTCATAAACATCATGAAAAGGCACTTTTTAGCACTCTGTTTGTACTGGCAGTATATTATATTAGCTATTAAGTATTTATCCTACATAAAATATGTAAATAGAAAGAATTGAATGTAATGCATATGCATATATTACATTTGACACTATATTAAGTTAAACGTATTATGCTTTACCTGAGAAAAGTCTTGTCGCTTTTCCAAGTTTTAGGAAGAACAAATAATAACTTGACTTCCAGTTGATCATTTGGTATCAGAAGTGGCTTATATGAAAGGAAAAAGGCCTCTAGATTATGCTTATTTTACCAAAATAAAATATGATCATGCCTTGATTATTCATGATTTCATTAGGACAGTAAGGTCTGACTTTACTTAGACTAAAGTCTTGTGACTGAACAGAAATAATGTCCAGTATAGAATATGTGGTCATGCTGCAGTGGAAACAGAATGAATATTGTGTCTGACTCCATCATGAGCTTGGAGGACTGCATCCATACATCTCTGCAATGACTCAAATCACTGATTAATAAAGTCATCTGGAATGGCAAAGAAAGCGTTCTTGCAGGACTCCCAGAGCTCATCAAGATTTGGATTCACCTTCAATGCCTCCTCCTTCATCTTACCCCAGACATGCTCAATAATGTTCATGCCTGGTGACTGGGCTGGCCAATCCTAGAGCACCTTGACCTTCTTTGCTTTCAGGAACTTTGATGTGGAGGCTGAAGTATGAGAAGGAGCGCTATCCTGCTGAAGAATTTGCCCTCTCCTGTGGTTTGTAATGTAATGGGCAGCAAATGTCTTGATACCTCAGGCTGTTGATGTCGCCATGCACTCTGCAGATCTCTCGCACCGCCCCATACTGAAATGTAACCTCAAACCATGATTTTTCCTTCACCAAACTTGACTGATTTCTGTGAGAATCTTGAATCCATGCGGGTAGAAATAGGTCTTCTGCAGTATTTGTGATGATTGGGATGCAGTTCAACAGATGATTCATCAAAAAAAATAAATAAATCGACCTGATCGATCCAAATGATCAACTAGAAGTCAAGTTATTATTTGATGATCTTACAACTGGGATTGACAACAAATCTTTTGTCAGGTAGTGTATTATGACTAAACATGATGATGAAAAATGTGTCGGATTATGAAATGAAAGGAAAACAGCATACGCAAACGGCAAATAAAACATTAAATAAAACAAAATAAGGCTTGTAATTTATTCAAATAATAAAAATTCACTCTTAAAGGGATAGTTCACCCTAAAATTAACATTTTCTCACTATTTACTCACAGTTACTCAGAGTTTCTTTCTACTGTTGAACACTAAAGAAGGTGTGAAAATGTTAAAAACCCTGTAACCATTGACTTCCATAGTAGGAAAACCAAATACTGTGAAGTTATTGGTTACAGGTTTCCAGCTTTCTTTTGTGTTCAACATAAAAAAGCAACTCGAACTGCTTTGTGAAAAGTGAAAGTTCATTAAACCAGTGTTTCTCAACCACGTTTCTGGAGGACCACCAGCTCTGCACATTTTCCCTGTCTCCTTAATCAAACACACCTGATTCAGATCATCAGCAGAGAGCGAAAGACCTGTAATGGGTGTGACAGACAAAGGAGACATCCAAAACATGCAGTGCTGGTGGTCCTCCAGGAACGTGGTTGAGAAACACTGCGTTAAATTGAGCGACTTTCAGTTTTGGGTGAACTAACCCTTATATTTTACTCAGTATTCACTTAAAATTAGGACAAAATATGAAATGCTTTTGAAAAGGTCATGAAGAAATGTGGCAGGTTCTAAAATAAGAGAAAAACAATTCCTTTTAGTTGTTGCTTGTTTGATTTTTGTTTACTCTCATTATGAAGGACCCGTCTTCAGATGGAAATACTGGATTCTTTAGCTCAAACACGTGGTGAAGCACTTGATAACAGCGTCCCTGTGAAAACAACAACACATTTATGTTTATGGTTGACGCTTCAATAAAGGGTATTATATATGGGTGGGGGCTCACCGCTAAATCCACTGTAACAGATGGATAGATATTCATACTTAATCCTGCATAAACCCATAACTTGATTGTTAGCATTGTTTATTACCTTAAAGGGATGGTTCACACACAAAATGTAAATTCGGCCATCCTTTACTTACTGTTGACTTGATAAGTTTGTTTGTTGTACGCAAAAGAAGATCTTTTGAAGAATGTCGGAAAACTGTAACCATTGACTTCCATAGTATTTTTTTTTCCTACTATGGAAGTCAATGGTTACAGGTTTCCAACATTCTTTAAAATATCTTCCTTTGTGTTCAACATAACAAATAAAAACTCAAAACTAGTTTGGAACAAGTCAAGGGTGAGAATATTTAATTTCGAGGGAACTATCCCTTTAAAATTGAATTTAAGTCTTTGTACTGGGGGATTCTTTTCTTCTTTACTGGGTGAAGCTCTTGCATATTTTATTTTGTTTTGGTAGGTAACCACTGCACAATCTTTTTCCACATTTAATAGATTTTAGAGATTTGATAGATTTTCAATTGCTTTTAAACATTTAAACAGACTAGTTTTCCAACAAACGCACACACTTAAGTGTACATTTTACATCTCTCTCTTGTTTTAAAGAGACAGATCACTTAAAATTAAAAGTACTGTCATCAATTACTCGCACATGTTCTACACCTTTTGAATAATTGCTGAATTCCATAGTAGGAAAAAATACTATGGAAGTCAATGGTTACAGGTTTCCAACATACTTCAAAATATCTTCCTTTGTGTTCAACAGAACAAATAAAAAAAATCAAACTAGTTTAGAACAAGTCAGGTCAAGTATTTTTAATTTTCGGGTGAACTATCCCTTTAAAATTGAATTTAAGTCTTTGTATTGAGGGGTTGTTTCTTCTTTACTGGGTGAAGCTCTTGCATATTTTATTTTGTTTTGGCAGGCAAACATTGCACAATCTTTTTCCAGACTTGATAGATTGTGACGACTAAATCACATTCACATTAATTTCCTTTTAAACATTTAAACAGACTAGTTTTCTAAGAAACGCACACATAAGGTGTACATTTTAGATTTCTCTCATGTTTTAAAGAGACAGTTCACCAAAAATTTTAAACCCTGTCATCATTTACTCACAATTGTTCCACACCTTTATGTGTTTTTTCTTCAGTTAAACACAAAAGAAGATATTTTGAAGAATGTTGGAAACCTGTAACCATTGACTTCCAAAGTGGGAAAAAAAAACTATGGATGTCAGTGGTTACAGGTTTCCAACATTCGTCAAAATATCTTCCCTTGGGTTCAACAGAACAAATAAAAACTCAAACTAGTTTAAACTCAAACTCAAAACAAGTCAAGGGTGAGTATATTTAAATTTTGGGTGAACTACCCCATTAAACTTTAACTTAAGTCTTTGTACTGGGGGATTTTTCTTCTTCCTTGTGGCTGGGTGAAGCTCTTGCCTATTTTATTTTGTTTTGGGGGCAACCATTGTACAATCTTTTTGCATATTTGATAGATTGTGATGACTCTAATACACATTAATGTCCTTTTAAACATTTAAAAACGACTAGTTTTCAACAAACGCACACGCATATAAGTGTACGTTTTAGATTTCTCTCATGTTGTAAAGAGATAGATCACCTAAAATTAAAAACCCTGTCATCATTTACTCACACATGTTCCAAACTTTTATGAGTTTTTCTTCAGTGGAACAAAAAAGAAGATATTTTGAAGAATGTTGGAAATCTGTAACCATTGACTTCCACAGTGGGGAAAAAATACTATGGAAGTCCATGGTTACAGGTTTCCAACATTCTTCAAAATATCTTCCTTTGTGTTCAACAAAACAACAACAAACTAAAAAAAAACTAGTTTGCAACAAGTCAAGGTTGAGTATATTTAATTTTCGGGTGAACTATCCCTTTAAAAATTGAATTTAAGTCTATGTATTGGGAGATTCTTCTCCTTCACTGTGGCTGGGTGAAGCTCTTGCATATTTTATTTTGTTTTGGTGGGTAACCACTGCACAATCTTTTTCCAGATGACTCTAATACACATTAATGTCCTTTTAAACATTTAAACAGACTAGTTTTCCAACAAACGCACACATATAAGTGTACATTTACATTTCTCTAATGTTTTAAAAAGACCGATCACCCAAAACTAAAATTCCTGTCATCAAAATATTCAAAACCTTTATGAGGTTTATTTTCTTCAGTTCAACGCAAAAGAAGATATTTCGAGGAATGATGGAAGCCTGTAACCATTAACTTACATAATAGAAAAAAAATACTATAGAAAACAATGGTTGCAGGTTTCCAACATTCTTCAAAATATCTTCTTTTGCGTTCAACATAACCAAAAAACTCAAACTAGTTTGGAAAAAAGTCAAGGGTGATGCATTTAATTTTTTAATGAACTATCCCTTTACAATTGAATTTAAGTCTTTGTAATGGGGGAATTTTTCTCCTTCGTTGCGGCTGGCCATCGTACAATCTTTTAGCATATTTGATAGATTGTGATGACTCTAATTCACATTCATTTCCTTTAAAACATTTAAACAGACTAGTTTTCCAACAAACACACACGCATAAGTGTACATTTCTGATTTCTCTCATGTTTTAAAGAATTGAAATGTTGGAAACCTGTAACCAATGACTTCAATAGTATTTGTTTTCCTACTATGGAAGTCAACATTCTTCAAAATATCTTCCTTTGTGTTCAACAGAAGAAACTCATTATAACCACTTGAGGATGTAAACTGTAATTTTATAGGTGAACTACCCCTTTAAACCTACAGCAATGGCATTATGGCAGAGCTGTTAATAAATAAATTGAGATAATGAAAACAAATAGACGACATATTTGTACACGTCTCTGATTTGGAGCGTAAAGATGAGGTAATCATCACGGTCTCCAAGGCAACAGCAGAACAAGGTCACCGTGCCTCCTTGCCTCAGCCTCCACCCTTCTCTCGCTCTCTCGAAATGTGTTGCTATGCAGACTTTGTCACGCTCAAAATTCACAGGAAGTGGAGGAGGCGTGAAAACAGCCAAGGTTAAAAAGGAAGAGAAGAGAATCAGATAACGAAAGAAAGAAGATAGAAATGACAAGCGTCTGTAGATGTTCCTCATCCCTCCCGCGGTGCAGGCACCCACACAGCAGCCGCAATCAGGAGAGCGTTTAGCGTTTAGCCTTAAAAGCACTGCACATCCAGCACATAAATAAATGATGATTAACTCCCCCTGCTTTCTGATGAAACATTGGTGCAACGGATGCTACGGCCTTTCCAGCACAGCGGGTGGATTTCCTTCAGAAAAAGGCTGAATAAGCCGGAACTTAAGGACCACACGACTAATAAATAATTCATTTTTTTCATTTAGAAGACAATGTACACCAACTAATAAGGTGACACGGTGGCTCAGTGGTTAGCACTGTCGCCTCACAGCAAGAAGGTCACTGCTTCGAGTCCCATCTGGGCCAGTTGGCATTTCTGTGTGGAGTTTGCATGTTCTCCCCGTGTTGGCGTGGGTTTCCTCTGGGTGCTCCGGTTTCCCCCACAGTCCAAAGACATGTGCTATAGGTGAATTAAATTAACTAAATTGCCCGTAGTGTATGTGTGTGAATGAGTGTGTATGGGTGTTTCCCAGTACTGGGTTGCAGCTGAAAGGGAATTCGCTGTATAAAACATATGCTGGATAAGTTGGTGGTTCATTCCGCTGTGGTGACCCCTGATTAATTAAGGGACTAAGCCGAAGGGAATGTATAAATTACAGGAAAACCCCTAGTCCTTTTATTTAATTATGTATTATTTTACTTAGGTCCCACTTTATATTAAGTGTCCTTAACTGCTATGTACTTACACCGAAATTAATCATTTGTTACAATGTACTTATTGTGTAAATACATGCATTTACTGTGTACTTATGCTGGATTAAATACCTGTATGTAATTACATTTGTAAATACACTGTTGACTATTCCCTATACCTTAACCCACCCTTAAAATCAAACCTGTCCATAACCCTACCCCTATCCCAACTCAAGAGCACCACAAGTGATCTCAAATACATTATAAACACAGTATTGTATTTATTTTTTGTTGCAAGTACATAGTAGTTAGGGACACTTAATATAAAGTGGGACCATTTATTATGTAACATTTTATGTAGGTAATTTGTTCTTTATTTGCAGCCGTTTCCTTTTTTTGTAATGTAAAGGTGTACTGAAAATGCCAAGTTGTTGTACATTACGTTAATTATTTTTTTTTAAACTGTGTTGTTTTTAAACCGTGCTACCATTTCTACAGCGCAAAAACTTTTTGGTGGACACAAAGCGGCAACATCCCGCTCTCTCTTGAAAAGTCAATACGGAAGTAATTGAAACTGCAATTCATCGACTCGCCTTTAGGGGGTGGCTCCAGAAACAACAGATGTCCACTGACTGCAATGGTAAATTGGCCAATTTTACAGCTGATAAAAACATGTTTACAGTCTGGTACAGAAGATGGTTTAGGTGCATGTAGCTAATATTACCCTTCATGACAACAGTGGTGGGGGGGATTTTTAAAAAACTCATCTGTTTCGTTTATATTAAGTCTGCATAATTAAGGGCGTGGCGACTTGAGTCACAGCTAGGTCTCGCTGGTCGCCGTCACTTTACCTCAGCTGATTCCGGCTGATTAGCTGCTGAACTCGGTATATACATCATATTTCTGTTTTGTTTTGTTTTATGTGGCTTTACACAGTCAATTACCTTTTGGAATTATTTCCTACAATTATCAGATGATATGGCATGCGGTGTGCACTAAATTGTGCTCACAAACCATTCAACTTGCCTCCATTTCCCAGGTGAGTGAAATTATTTACTTATGTATTTGTATGCAATATTTTTTTAAATATATAAATAATTCTCTTTAACAAGCACTCCAAAATCTGACATATTGATTATCTGTAGGCTATAGAACAGTCATCTGAAATGTTGTCATACAGTGTTAAGCCTGGATTTCATAAATAGCCTTGCATTTACTAAAACAGACTAGAATTTGAAGTATTTAGAAGTAATTTGTGTTTCCTCCAGTAGAAAAAACATCATAAGAACAACGTTTAATGGCTCAATGTATTACTACAGTGTTTTTAAAAGACTAAACTCTTTATTGATATAGTGTACAACCAAGCACAAGTGGTCAGAACACAAACGAGTCGGCGGTAATGAAGTATTAAGCGTTTCTCCCAAAGAAAACCCCAACTAAGCAAAATGTTAGCAGGCGTCTGTAGCTCCGCTCATGCTTTGCCTCTTTTCTCTTGTTTGGTATCCCCCGGTTGGGAAAATGACGCACAAACAAAATGACGATGATTGGCCACGCCTACTTGTAGCTTCATTTGCGCTCTTTAAAAACCTATGGGTGACGTCACGGATACTACGTCCATATCTTTTACAGTCTATGGCAGACACGCAATCATAAAGGAAAAGTTCACCAAAAAATATAATTTCCATCATCATTTACTCATTCTTTACTTGATTCAAACCTTTGAGTTCTGTTGAACACAATTGTAGATTTTTTGAAAATGCAGAAAACCTGTAACCATTGAATTTCATTGAAATTTTATTTCCTACTATGGAAGTCAATGGTAACAGGTTTTCCGTTTTCTTCAAAATATCCTCTTTTTGGAAGGTTTACAAAAGGTATGGAACCATTTGAGGGGGCGTAAATAGTGATAAAATTTAATTTTTGAGTGAACTATTGCTTTAAAAAAATTTCAACAGTCTCAAAAAAAATATAAATAATTTAACTCCTCTAATTTTGTGATAGTTTTTATCCTGTCATCCTGACTTTTGAATGAGAATACCATATTTTAAATATTATTGATGGCTAGTTTGTAATAATAAGGCCGACACGGAATCTCTGTGCGCAGAATTCCGCAGACTTTCCACAGATTTTCGCAGATTATTAGCCCATCATTAATTCTGTTTATTTACTAGAGTAAATGTGTGTAAATCTATATTTATTCACTTTTTAAATTAATTACAGTAATATTATTGACTAATATGAAAATATGCATCTGATTTATGTACAATGCAGTTTGTAAAGTCATATTTTCTGTCTTTTAGTATATCTATTATATGAGAGACTTGATTTGTTTACCAAATAAAGTGGATCTAATTGGATTTGCATTTTAAACATTAAATAAAAGTTAAAAAGATATTATTTTAGTTCACATATTAAGGTTTTAGGTATGATTCTCCCAAAATAATTCCGCAGAAATCCGCAGATTTTTACCAAAATTCTCAGCAGAAATAGCAAAAAACGTCCGCAGATACCGTCTGGCCCTAGTAATAATAAATCTATAAACTGCTAAACTAGCACAAATTGTTAATATTATACCTTTTATAACAAACAGTGCAATAGTTATTTAAGTATTCTGTGATTTTTTTTAAATTGGGTTATATATATATATATATTTCTATTTCTTTATGAAATTACAAAAGTTTATTTATTATGTTTTTTAGTGACTATAGTAAAGTATAGTTTGATGTTTTTAATGTTCTTGCTGGGTCCGATGAAACAATTTCGTTCTGAATTGCAATTTATTGGGGGCATTGTGCTGCAGTGGGTAGCACGGTTGCCTCACAGCAAGAAGGTTGCTGGTTCAAGCCTCGGCTGGGTCAGTTGGCATTTCTGTATGAAGTTTGCATGCTCTCCCAGTGTTGGCGTAGGTTTTCCTCTGGGTGATCCGATTTCCCCCACAAATCCAAACACATGCACTATAGGTGAATTGGGTAAGCTAAATATGTGTGTGAATGACAAGTGTATGGGTGTTTCCTTATGCTGGATAAATTGGCGGTTCATTCCGCTATGGTGACCCCAGATTAATAAAGGGACTAAGTCAAAAAGAAAATGAATGAATAACAATTTATTGTGATGTTTTGAATGACAAAAATAAAGGAAACTGAAACTAATTATTAGATTAATTTTCAGATTAAACGGGCATTAAATGAGCACAATATTAGATTGCAAATATGCACAATGCTCAAATAAAACAAGCACACGTGCGCAGCCTAATGATCAAAACAGAAAGTAGGATAAACAACTTATGACGTGGAGCCTGCTCATGCTAATCCAGGCAAAACACAATGAAAAGAGCCTTAACTGATGATTTTAAGCCACTCAATAACAGCATTGCTCTGAGCTTGTTGAAGGGTGTGGCTATTTCTAGGAAAACAAGCAACAATGAAACAACAGTAAGCGGGTCATCCAATAATAATCCGGCTCCAGATAAATGGAGAGATGAGTCAAGGGTTTGGGGGCTCATCTTTCCATTTATGGTGGTATATAGAGGGAATCATTCAGAAGGAGTTGTTTTCCTCTTTTCGAGAGGTTCCTCGAGCAGGGAGGGCATCAGGTTTGGGGGATGGGGCGACCTGGCTGTCAGAATCCATCAGAAACATGCACAAGCACCTCTGGCAGGAAAAGAAGGGGGTTGTCTGCCGCAGCGAGGGATGCTAAATATTAAAACCATTCTTTACTAGATAATGAAATGATGCTTATCATTCCAGTGGATTACATTTATTTATTGTAAACACATTTCTATTTAGTTTTTGATATTTATTTTCGATTTTCGATTTTGTAATTGAATAATAATAAACAATTGTAGCATGACAGACTGAACGTCAATAAAGATGCAGCAAACATGGAAGAAAAAGTGGAAAAACATTTGATGTCGACCATCCGTGACATCTGAATGATCCCTCACGGTAAACAGACATTGTAGTTGTGCACTGTAAAAAAATATCTGTTAATTAACAGTCTCTGTGTTTTGTTATTCACTGATGTTTTCGGTTTATAGGGTATCTGTAGAAGGACTTTTAATTTTAATAGCACTTCCAGTGAACTGTATATTGTTACAAAATCGCCACGTTTAAAGGCGTGGTCCACTACGATATCATATTTTAAACTTTAGTTGATGTGTAATGTAGCTGTGTAAACATAAACAACATCTCTGAATGCAAGACGCTCAAAGTTCAATGCAAAGACATTAGCTTTTACAGGGTTAGCTTAGCAAAGCCTACAACGAACAAAGTTTGGGGACTACAAAAAAATACATCCAGGCTAGTGAGATCACAAGGGCTTCCATTTACCTGCATTCACCATGTGCACACACCCCGCGCAGCGAAGAGGCGTGGCCAGAGGCGCTGTAATGTTATAGCAGAGAAAGCTAAAATGCCAAACGCTGCTTTTCCACAGAGCTTCTTCTGTTTCTGTATTTGGGCTTCCAAAGGACGCGACACCATATGAGAAATATTTGAATTATGTTCCAGAGAATTATAAAAAACATATAGCTAGCATTTGACAAAGGAGAACTTCCAGAATCTCTCCAGTTCAGTGCTGGATTTGTCCTACAACCGACGAAGCTGGGGATTGTGAGCCACAACCTGTAAGTGTTTTATGTGTTAAAACTGATCAACTACTTGCACATTTTCTAGCATTAATGGCATGATGCAGCGAGGACATAAACAAGGATGTAAACAACGGGAAATGCAGTTTGGCACCGCTAACAATTTAGCCACAAATTCATATTTATCCGTCAAACAGCTGTGAACAGCCACAATCATCAGCAGCGCTGCAGTGTCTCTCTATGCGGACGCTTTCCCTCTGTTTTACATCTCAAATAACAACAACAACGTTTCACATTACTTACACATGCTTATTTCTAATATATGTGAAAGAAACTTGTCAGATGTTATTTTAGAGAGCAGGCGTGAGGTTCAGCTGTGTGCTCTTTATTTTTCTGTCTGATTCAGGCAGCTAACGCATTCAGGCAAGTGCGTGCTTGTAGGGGCGTGATGTGGAGCTGATCCGTGAATCACAGCACATTATGTTAGCTGACGAATCAGAGCCTCTTGAGGGCGGGTCTTTCAGAGGAACTAGGAAATATGACAGTCGCTTTCATGTTAGCGGAGTAGCTGTATATATTCAAATTAAGATATATGAAGACATAACGTGATTTTCCACAAGTGAAGCATGAGCACACATTGCTTTGCGTCTTATAAGCACATCCAAAATACGCTGTGGACCACCCCTTTAAAGTCTGTTTTCTTTAAAAATTAACGGTATTCACTGCCGGATTGATATACGATATTGAATGCATACAAAAAAATTGAAGACAAGGGGGTGTAATCTGAGAGAAGAATAAAATTTCAACGCAGGCTCATTGTGAAAACGTAGCCCTGCGGACGTTTCTGGAGACAGTGAATTACGTGGGCGGAGGTACGTATGGCTGCATTTCATTTCTTTAAACGAACGCTACGGGGCGGTGTGACGCTGTTTCTTTTTCGCGCTTACCAGCTGACCGCTTACCTCCGTATGGACGGCATTCCGGCTGCAACCAGTTTGTCTCGTTAGCGCGCCACGTTTGTCTGCGGATTTGAGATGCAGAGAGGAGTTGACCACGAAGACGGGGGTTCGAGTCCGGTGAAGAGTGGTTCCAGAAAGCAGGTAAGACAAAAACAGAATCCAAAATATAAAGCAAACATGTGAATAGCAGGGTGAGGATGTGGTATTTTTTTGGATTGCTTTTGAAATGTGTTGGTTGGGTTCAGGGAAGTGGGTGAGCGGGTCAATCGATAAAACTGGTTGGGTTTAGGGAAGGTGGAGGGTGGGTCAGCCGATCGTTCGCTCAGTCAGTCAGAAAGTCTGTCCAAAAGTGAGTCGACAGTGGCCTCTGGTAGGTTTACGCGAGAACAGTAGGCGCGAATGGCACTCACGAGGGAAACCTGAGATCTCGAAAAGCTTACACGGCGATCTCTGGCGCATTCGCGAAAACAAAAACTGCAGAAAAACGTGCCGCCAGGACGTATTTCGCGGTCTCCAGAATCGTTCATGGAGGTACGTTTTCAGAATGAGCCTGGGTTGAAAATCTTAGTTAAAAACAAGGTGCTAATTATATTTGTAGTACCAATTACTAATAGAAGTTTAGAAATAATTTCTGGTTACTGATGTTAGAAATTACCTGTATTTTTTCATGGATGTGTACATTTCTGGAATATTTATGCTATGTCGTTTTGAATTTACCAGTAAAGGTGTTGTGGTAATTTTCCGTATTCTTACTGGTATTACTGTGTGAAAAGAGCTAATAATCACAACTGGCTATAAATACAGCCCCAAACCAAGATGGAGTCTTCACCATGTTTCATTGAACTCATTTCAATCTTTTTAACTCTTCTATTCACATACACTTGAAATCAAAATTATTATTAGAAAATGTGATTTTTCTTTTTCAGATATTTCCCAAATTATGTTTAACAGAGCAAGAATTTTTTCACAGCATTTCCTATAATATTTTTTTTTTTCTGGAGAAAGTCTTATTTGTTTTATTTCAGCTAGAATAAAAGCAGTTTTTAATTTTTAAAACCATTTTAAGGTCAATATTATTAGCCATCTTAAGCAATATTTTTCGATTGACTACAACACAATGACTTGATTGATACCCTAACTTGCCTAATTAACCCTTTAAAATGTCACTTTAAACTGAATACTAGTATCTTAAAAAATATCTAGTCTAATATTATTTACTGTCATCATGGCAAAGATAAAAGAAATCAGCTATTAGAAATGAGTTATTAAAACTATTATGTTTAGAAATGTGTTGTGAAAAAAAATCTCTTTGTTAAACAGAAATTGGGGAAAAAATAAACAGGGGGGCTAATAATACATGTATAAATGAGTTATTAAAACTATTATGTTTAAAAATGTGTTAAAAAATCTTCTTTCTCTTAAACAGAAATTGGGGGAAAACTATACAAGAGGGGGCTGATAATTCTGACTTCAACTGTATTTTGTTTCCTGCAATATTAACAGCCTTCAATATTAACAGTCCAAAAATTCTTCTATCTCAAGTAAGATTAATTATTTATTAAACAATTAAAAACTAAAAATAGATCAAATTACTTTTGTTAAGGTCCTAGACAAAGAACTTTACAGGCCTCTAGATGAGGAGGTGGAAACAAGCAGCACTGGGAGAGCATCGCGCTTCGGTAGGGGATTAAATGCCATATGGTGAAGGCCAACAGCCGCAAGGCCATGAGTAAATAACAACATGTTTTCATTGAGGGAATTGAGCTCTCAATGTGTACACAACCCAATCCCACCCAACAAACATGAACTGAAAGAGGATCTCACAGTCTGACAGGCTACCATTTGGACACAAATTTATGACTTCCACTGAAGTTAACTAGGATTTCACCTGGCATTTGAACTAATCTAGTAGGGCTGCACAATATATTGCAAATGTATCATTATCGCGATAATAGTAATGTAATATACATATTGCAGACGTGTGATCATTTATTCATTAATTTTCCTTCAGCTTAGTCTCTATTTCAGAGGTCACACAGTGGAATGAACCAGCATATGTTTTATGCAGCGGATGCCCTTCCAGCCGCAATCCAGAACTGGGAAACGCTATACACACTCATACACTACGGTCAATTTAGTTTATTCAATTCACCTATAGCTCATGTCTTTGGACTGTGGGGGAAACCAGACCACCCAGAGAAAACCCACGCCAACACAGGGAGAACATGCAAACTCCACACAGAAATGCCAAGTGGCCCAGCTGGGACTCGATCCAGTGACTTTCTTGCTGTGAGGTCACATTGTTCAAATAGCAAATCCATGTGTGCTACTTTGTGGACTCATGGGTGTTCCATTCTATAAAGGAGGTGTGTTAAGGCGCATTGTTGGTGTGTTGCTATTTTGATGAACAAACAGACAGCGCCATTGACCAACTAAAAGCTGCTCTAAAGTCCAGCGCAGAGCGCGTTATGCGCCTATGCAGGTCCAAATGCTTACACACTGCTTAATACACATAGGATGAACAGCAATACACAAATATCTTCACATATGAAAACAATTAAAGGTGTTGAATGTCAAATGCTAAAAAAATTTACAAACATTATTATTTTCCACAAATATAAAACCACTGCCTCCATGCCTTCATCTCTGGGGGCTTTTTCAGTTTATTCATGCCATTTTGATTTGTATAATGTTATTATTATTAGCAGTATTATTTATTATATGCAAATTTATATTTGTTTTAATAAAAACAAGTTTAGATTTGTCTGCCAGTCGGGTTTTGGAGACGTCTGCACCACCATATGGGGCATAAGAACAGGACGCGTGTTTAGATATAACTCAGTTTTTGACCAAACTTCATTATTATTGTTCATTTATTCTTTTGCTGGAAATTAGAACTGAATTTAGAAATAGTTTTGAAACAAATCTTTGCACTTTACAAACTCAATTAAATATGTAGGCTAATGGATGTCTTCAGTGGAGCGCGTATCAAAGTAAAGGAGTAAAGTAAAGGAGTAAAGTAAAGAGAAAGTAAAGAGGCTGAATGAAGGAGGCTTGTTCTTTATCCTCGCGCTGCAGATGCTCTGTTTAACTGTTGTCTCACTAGTGAAGCATTCAGTTTTTCCATTTACTAAATCCATCATGTAAACATCAAATGCACTATGGCGTGACACAACTGACTCTTAAAAGGAATGGGAGATGAGACTCTTGGTTTAATGCTCAAAACACACCCATAACTCATTAAGAGAATAAGCAAAACCCATCTTTTATCTGTTTAGATTATATCATTATATAAATGAATAATTCAAAACAGGTAATAAAAATGTTATTTTTTTATAGAAATGTTATATCACAAGAAATATCGTTATCATAATACTTAACAATGCTGCATATTTTTCCAGTATCATGCTGCCCTTTAATATAGTATGGAGTCAGCCATATTTTACAGTTAACTTTATTGTTACACAGTGCTACAAACACAATATACCATCAGGTTTAGATAGTTGCAGGGCTAAAGCAACAAACTGTTTATATATATATATATATAAATATAAATATGTTTCATTTTTTACCATTTTTAAACTGTGGTTGCCAAGTAACACAGAACTCAGTTGTACAACCTCTCACTACGCTATTTTACAACAGCTGAAACATACAGTTGAAGTCAAATGATAAGCCCTCCTGAATTATTAGCCCTCCTGAATTATTAGCCCTCCTGAATTATTAGCCCTCCTGAATTATTAGCCCTCCTGAATTATTAGGCCCCCTGTTTATTTTTTCCCTAAATTCTGTTTAACGGAGAGAAGATTTTTTTCAACACATTTCTAAACATAATAGTTTTAACAACTCATTTCTAATAACTGATTAATTTTATCTTTATCATGATGACAGTACATAATATTTTACTAGATATCTTTCAAGATACTACTGTAGTATTCAGATTAAAGTGGTATTTAAAGGCTTAATTGGGGTAATTAGGCAGGTTTTGGTAATTAGGCAAGTCACTGTATAATAACGATCGGTTTTGTAGACAATCAAAGAAAAATATGTGCTTAAAGGGGCTCATAATAATGACCTTAAAACATTTTTTAAATAAACTAGTCGAAAAAAAAAGACTTCCTCCAGAAGGAAAAAAATTTAGAGGGAATACTGTGAAAAATCCTTGCTCTGTTAAACATAATTTGGGAAATATTTGAAAAAATAAATTCACAAGAGGGCTGATCATTCTCATTCAAATGGATTTCAGTGCTGAAACTCTCTGTTGTACAGTCTAAATGATTCAAATTGAAATAACTAAATGTTACTACTTTCAAGTGTAAGATTTTTGATGAAAGTATGGAGAGAAATATTTTAAAAAATGTAAAATGAAGGAGATATTTTCTTACCGTGCAAATGGAATGTAGGAAATGCTGTACCTAAAAAACACACACAAGCAGTGTTAATACCTAATGCCCCATTAAAAGCTTAGTTTAGATTCCAAAACAAACAATCTGAAATAAGACTTAATCCATGACAAGTTACAGCTTGCTTTTAAAATAATGAAATGATGTAATAATACTGTAGATGCAGTAGCATTATATATATGAACATGCTATCATAAAAGTATGCTTTAAATATATTTAACAAAGCTAAAATGTAACCTGAACGTTCAAACAAGATAATAAAAAACTGAAACCTTTTTTTCCCATTATAAATGTTTTATTTTGTAATTTTATGTGGCCTAGATGAATAAAATTAATTTCTTAAATGTGCTGTATGTAAGATTTTGGCTCTTCTAAAGCATAAAAATACCATTATATGTTTGCAGATATTTGAGAAACCTGCTAAGTGAACATTCTTGTTTATCTGAAAAACAATACTAAAGTCAGATATTCCAACACAATCTCACGGCAATTCGTAACTTTTTGATTTAGTGGCTAATTCGTACGAATTTGTACGATCTAATTCGTACAATTTAGTACGATTTGCTCATCCGCCAATGACGGTTGGGTTTAGGGGTGGGGTTAGGTGCCACGCCTCCCTTTTAAAATCGTACAATTTCGTACAACTGAACTCGTACGAATTCGTACGAATTAGCCACTAAACTGTCAAAACGTAAAATACTTACGTTTTCTCGTGAGATCAGGCTGGATATTCTGTCAGATACATCACTCACTCAATATTTCGTTCACTCGCTTGCTCGCTCGTACACTCACTCGTTCCATCGATCTATCTTTCACCCGTTTATTCAGTCACTCATATGCTCACTCACCCACACACACTCGCTTGCATACTCATTCTCACACTCGTTTACACACTCACTCGATCACCCGCTTGTTCACTCAATCACTCACTCGTTCACTCATACACTCACTAGATCACTCATCCACTCACTCGTTCACTCAATGTCACTCATTCACACAATCACTTGTTCATTCACTCGATCACTTTACTCAGGTACTCGATTAATCAATTGGTCGGTCACTCACACACACGCATGGCACTCATTTTCACACTCACTTGTTCACTCGATGACTCACTTGTTCACTCACAGTCACTTTCATTTACACACTCACTCAATGGCTCACTCGTTCACTCACTCACACACTAACAGAATCAAAGTGTTGATGCTACAGTTGACACTGATTGGCCATTCAGTGAGTTTGTCAAGGTGTGACCCTTCTTAAATCCATCTTAAAAGTCTGTCCTAAAGTACAATCACTAGACAGATCAAAGAAATGGAGGATAATGTATATGGCCAGCAGCATGTGACAATGAATGTTTGGCATCAGCACTGTATGGGGAGCAATGACAGGGAGGACAAAGCACAACTGCTGATATTTCTTCACAGAGTTAGCTCAAACTTTAAAGTGTCCCTATATAAAGTCTCTAAGGCACTGCAATAGAGGGTATTTTTGGTAAAGTGTGCCAGATGATGGGCCAGTTATGTCTACAATGTCTTAAGCTGGCCAGCATCACTCAGGGGCTCTAGTATGGCTGCACATTGAAGGGCTTAGAGACATGATAAGAGACACGTGATAAATAGTGTCAGAGTAAATAGTGTTAAAATGAATGTCACTTGCTGCTTTGCTGCTGCGAGTTGCTTGTAGGGTAAATGAGGCTTTACTCTGAGTAAAGTACAGGTTTGACAAACAATACTTTGAGTAAGAAAAGGTATTTTCCTATAAAAACACACAAAAAACAATGTACAGTGCATCTGGAAAGTATTCATTGCGCTTGACTTTTTCCACATTGTTTTATGTTACAGCGTTATTCCAAAATGGATTAAATTAATTTATTTCCTCAACATTCTACACACAATACCCCATAATGACAATGTGAAAAAAAAGATTTTTGAAATTGTTGCATATTTATTACAAATAAAACACCTGAAAAACCACATGTACATCAGTATTCACAGTCTTTGCTCAACACTTTGTTGATGCACCTTTGGCAGCGATTACAGCCTCAAGTGTTTTTGAGTATGATGCCACAAGCTTGGCACACCTGTCTTTGCGAATTTTTGCCCATTCCACTTTGCAGTACCTCTCAAGCTCTATCAGGTTGGATGGGAAGCGACGGTGTGCAGCCATTTTCAAATCTCTCCAGAGATGTTTAATAGGATTCGGTTCTGGGCTCTGGCTAGGCCACTCAAGGACGTTCATCGATTTGTTGTGAAGCGGTGCCTGATTGTCTCCAAATGTAACGCCTGGCACTCACTCCAAAGAGTTTAATTTTAGTCTCATCAGACCAGAGAATTTAGTTTCTTATGGTCTGAGAGTCCTTCAGATACAAAAACAGACAAAAACAGCCAGACACAGGAAAAGTTTCTTTCCTCAGGCTGTCTACCTCATAAACAGTTAAATAATCCCCAACTGTGCAATAAACATGCAATACTTTTTCATACGCACTTGTACACAGCACCTTATATCAATTTACAGTGCAATACTTTCTCCATTCGCACTTGTACACTGCACCGTATAACCCAGGGATGGGCAAACTCGATCCTGGAGGGCCGGTGTCCCTGCATAGTTTTGCACAAACCCTAATCAAACACACCTGCTTGTAGCTTTCTAGTGATCTTGAAGACACTAATTAGGGTGTTTAGGTGTGTTTGATTAGTGTTGGAGCAAAAGTCTGCAGGGACACCGGCCCTCGAGGATCGAGTTTGCCCATACCTGGTATAACCTGTATATTTTTAACAAACTGTACACACAATTCAACATCCAGATTTTTAACTAACTGCATCTCTGTTTAATGTTTATCGGATATCTTTTTTCATATTTATTTTGTGTTGCCACTTGTCACTTTATGTACACTGGAAGCTTCTGTAGCCAAAACAAAATCCTTGTGTGTGTGAAGCACACTTGGCAAATTCCAGGCGGGGAGTGGCTTCCGTCTGGCCACTCTACCATACAGGCCTGATTGGTGGATTTCTGCACAGATGGTTGTCCTTCTGTAAGGTTCTCCTCACTCCACAGACGAACGCTGGAGCTTAGATAGAGTGACCATCGGGTTATTGATCACCTCCCTGACTATGGCCCTTCTCCCCCGATCACTCAGCTTAGATGGCCGGCCAGCTCTAGGAAGAGTCCTGGTGGTTCCAAACATCTTCCACTTATGGATAATGAAGGCCACTGTGCTCATTGGAACTTTCAGAGCAGCAGAAATTTTTCTGTAACCTTCCACAGTTTGTGTTTGACATGCACTGTTTACCCTCAGACCTTATATAGACAGGTGTATGCCTTTTCAAATTATGTCCAATCGACTGAACTGACCACAGGTGAACTCCAATTAAGCTGCTGAAACATCTCAAGTATGATCAGTGGAAACAGAATGTACCTGAGCTCAATTTAGAGCTTTAAGGTGTGATACCCCATGTATTGTGTAAAGAATTGAGGAAATAAATACATTTTTATCTATTTTGGAATAAGGCAGAAACAAAAAATTTTGAAAAAGTAAAGCGCTATGAATACTTTCCAGATGCACTGCACATGTAATAATGCATACTATTTTAAAAAATGCAAAGATCCAAATTTTTTTGGTCACAAAATTGCATAAAGCTTCACATTTTATTTGTCTTTTGTTCATTTCACATTTGTTTTTGAACATTTTCAGCTCATTTTAACAATACGAATTTAACAATTTCTATGTTAAGCTGCTTTGACACAATCCACTTTGTAAAAGCACTTTAGAAATTAAGATGAACTGAACTGAATTCAATTAAATAAGGTAACAGTCATCATTTTGGTCACTTTATTTGTGATATGAAATGTTCATACCATTACATTATAGGGTTGAAAATGTTTTATACCATTCTCAATATGTTACTCAATATATAGGAAATTATAGGTTCTTTAATTTTGGTCTTCATTGTATGTGAACTAATTTTTTTGTTTTGGTGTTGTTTAGAAGTCATGAAGATCTACTACAAGTTTCAAAAGCCATTGTTGAACTGCACTGGGCAACTAAACACACACACAAACACACACACACACAAAACCAGGCATGCTTGAACATTCTGTCCTTTTCATGGTCACAACCTGTGACATTAATTATCATATTTCGATTGCTTAGATTAGATCCAGTGTTGCATTCATATTTCAGCTGAGCTTCTCTACAGACCCACCATTTCAATAGTCTCTGTCAAGGTTGATGTCGGTGCTCACAGTTAATCAAATCAACCGCACTAACAGAGCAATTAAATGTGTTTGATCTGAACCAAACACCAAAGAAATTGTTAAAACACTCTTAAATGTTTAAACAAAGCTTCACCAAGCAACATGCATTGAAAAGCTTTCCTTTTCTAGCTCTAGTGAAACGATGCATGTGCAATGCATATATAGGAAGCCTTTTAAATTTAAAGCAGCAAATACAAATCACTGCACAAACATTTAGGATTGTTCTCTTGTTTGATGGAGTGAAACAGTGAGCCAAAACAGAGCACATTTCTATTGGCTGCAATATTAAAATGGCTAACCTTACAGCAGAAAAAAAGGTGTTTTCGGTCTGGTACAAAAAATTATTTGGTGTACATAGCTTATATTACCCTTCATGACAATTGTGAGAGGGGTGCACAAACATTTAGGATTCTTCTCTTGTTTGATGGAGTGAAACGGTGAGCCCTCTCCACCAGTTTCTGCACCTGTGTGCTTCTTGCATCCAAGCAAAGAGGGCGCACTTAGAGGATCAGATGATTTTTTCAGCCCTGCTTAGCTAGTTTAGTGGCATGGCTATACTACACTGAATAGTCTTTCAGAGGTCTGTTATGTAACTGTGAACAAACCGAAGGATAAAGTTTTATTCGTGTTCTTTGGATGAACAATACAGACCAAGATGTGTGCCGGAGTTTGAAGTGCTCCATTATTCTTCTTTGAATATTATCTTTCATTTAATATTTAACATAGCTGTTTGTGAATGTAAAGATCTGCAACGTTTTAAATATCAAAGTGAATAAAAACAAATTAAAACAACCGGTAACCTGCTTTCACCCTTGAAATAACTGAAACTGCTATTCATTGAAAGGCCAATGAGGGTGGCTGCAAAACAGAGCACATTTCTATTTACTCCAGTGTTAAAATGGCCAACTTTACAGTAGGAAAAAAAGGGGTTTAAGGTCTGGTACAAAAAATAACTTGGTGTATATAGCTTATTTTACCCTTCATGACGACTGTGAGAGGCGTTTATTTTTTTTATAACTCATCCATTTCATTTATATTAAGCCTTATTCTGTGTTCACAGCAGACGCGGCACGCGCAAATATATTGCACTATTCACACGTAAATATACGCATGAACATTTTGAGTTTACTCGCTTCATTCGCGCATTAAATTTGCTTCACAATAGTCATGATTTCACATCATAGATTGGGCTTCTGTCTGCCTGGTGACGCTAGCTTCATTGCTAAACAGCTAACATGGATTTTTTGAGAGAGTAGCTGTGCTTTAGGAAGGCTGAAAAACAGCGTAGATTGTTCGGCGTCATGTCTGAGTCCACTAGATCCTGATTTTAGAGGTGCACCCAGCACTGTGAGTTCATCAGCTCCTCCAGAAACTATACCAGGATGATGGAAGCTTCCAGTTGTGCTTCAGACTGAGCCGAGCCCAGTTTGATGAGCTGTTCTTTGGTGTCGGCATCAGGACTTCCCCTCGCCACACCAACAACAGGTACTACGTCATAATCACGCCCCTACAAAAGCAAGCTGCTGATTGGTTAATGCGGCACAAATGTCCGCTGAACTTCAGATTTTCCAGCTCGAGCGATTCGTGCATCAAACGCACAAAAGCGATACACTCACGTCACCTTATTCGTGCGAATTGTGATATTTGCACCGCCTCATTGACGCCGCAGGATTCGCATCTTTGCATTGACTTAACATGTAAATCACTCATGCTTGATGCTTCATCCACGTCTGGTGTGAACACAGCATTGACAATTCTCCATAATTGGAGAATCCCAGACACTACATCCATATTATTAACAGTCTATAAAAACAACTATCAGAAAAACAATGCTCACATTTGCATTATGCCAGCCGATGGTCTTAACTAAGTGCCCTTAAACAACTAAGTGCCCTTGTTAACAACAACGTTAACTTAATATTCAGTTTTCAGTGGTGAAAACCTAAAGGCCCTGGTATACTTCAAACAAAATTGAACAATGAACTGAAATGAGCTAATTTGGTTGAAACAAAGTTCATTATGAGTTTGTTTCAGCAGTGCCCAACAGCTCGAAGCAAACTTTGGCAGAGTTTGTTTTGGCTCTCTTTGACGCTTTGAGCTGCCATTAGTCCATGGCGATTATGCAATCGGTGAGCATGTTCTAGAACTCCCCCTTTTTGATGTGCGATTGATTCATATCTCATATCTACGGAGGTCAGACAGGAAAACAACATCCAGCACAACAACACCTAGTTAACTTCGCAACATGAAAACACTGGAGTACAGAGTAGCACAGATCGAGTGGTACAGATGTATCCGCACCTGTATAATCGCTAATGGAGAGCGCCACTGTATCTCATAAAGTCCAAAAAACTCTTTGATATGATGCCTGTCTGCTGCAAATAGAAAACCTGACCTAAATAGGAACCTAAAACAGCGCAATTGATTACTATAATAAAATACTTTAATAAGGTAATTCAGTAACGTTTGTGTGAACTGTTTATACATCGCTGTCAAAACTCTGTCAATTCATTTTAGAGCAATGTCAGTAATATTTAATAACAGTTAATGACATTTTAAATGACACTTGTTTTTTTTGTACCACCATAGTTGAGATCAAAAAATATATAAATGATGCTGTTATAAAATTGGTGACAATTATAATAGCCTCATGACAATCATGTTTATGACAGAGTTATGACAGATTTATTGGTAATGTTAAGCTGTCATGACAAAGACACCTTAAACGCTGCTACATTTGCATTTAAGTGACAACTGAGTGAATGACACTGAACGACAGATGTCATAAACATGCATGAAATCTCCTTCATATCCATTGGTCATACAGTGTCATGATTATGAATGTGTCATATGAACACCCCCTTCGAGTAAAGTGTTTTTTATCAGTATTAAAGAACACCATTTTTCTATCACTTACACCTAATATTCTAGCTACAGTATATAATCACTCAGCACATCCCTCACGCTGACTTGGTCTATATTTAGCCCACTTTCTCACCTTGCCAAGGTCTCAACCGCCAGCCTCTAAACCTGCGGCCAGGCACTGATGACAAACAGCACGCAGGGTTTAATTAACAGGTACATTAGTTGAGATGCCCAAACAGTGGGGTTCCAGAGCAAGAGCAGAACATCTTGCTAATTTGTTTTAGATGCCCAGAGCACAGCAAAAAGTGCTCACATCAGGCCTCTGGCTCCTAGAGTAACTCAGCGTTTGACCTGTTAGGAAGTCCAGGATGAGCTTTATGATTTAAACGTACGTACACACACACACACACACACAAACACACACACACACACACACGCACGCACACGCACACAGTAAAAAAATGGCCATGATTTCAGAAAAATGTCAGGCCTCTCTTTTCCGACTTCCCTCACTTTACATTTGGAAAGAATTAGACATGCCACATCGGTGAACTATGCAAAATTTATTAAAATGTGGGATCTAGTCTTTTTTTTTTTCGTCTAACAAAAGATAAGGACTAATAATGTTGTTTAATGTCTGAAGATTTGTAAGTTGTTGTTTCTTTTTTTTATCCATTGCAGTGTCTTTTTGTAGGTCATGCATGTCTTGTATGTCACCATTTTGCATGGTTTCATGTTTTGCTTTATTATGGGTTTGTCTGTCTGTTCTTTGTTTTTCTATGACTGCAAAATCTATAATCTAAATCTAATAAAAACTATTCAAAAAATGGCCAAAAAATAAAAATAAAAATGCAACTTGGTTAACAGTTAGTCTTCATAACATATACGGTAAATAACTGTAATATGATTTTACCAGAATTTCCTGCATGACAACACACACTGTAAAAAATGTCTATAATTTCAACAGCAAACATGCAACAGTAAAAACCTGTATCCTGATTAACAGTAAGCTTCCTTAATATATACAGTAAATAACCTTTCCTAGAATTTCCTGTAATTTGTTTTTTTTTTGTTGACATTACTAAGTTTCATTTTACTTTTATTCTAATCAGCTACTGTACAGACATTACTGTTTTATGTTACATCTAATTTTAATACATGTTTATGGCATTAATTTTATGTATTTGCATTTCTTTAATCTTAATCTTGTCTGATCTTGTCTAAATGACACTGAACACCTTCTGTGTATTAGTATTTTTTCAGCCTTTGGGAAAGTTGTGATGAGCATTTGGTTCACCATATTTTATACATTTTATCATCTCCATATGATAATGGTTGTGTTTTTGTCTGTGTAACAAAGATATGATGTTTATATGTTGCTACTTCAAAACATTAGTGCATAACAGTATAAATTAATGAAATACGGTAGTTTCCCGTAACATTTTTACATTTGTTTTAAGGTTTCTACCATATTTTTAACAGTAAAATTCAGGCAACCGCAGATGCTAGTTTTTTTTTACTGTAAATTTAAAAAACATTTAAGTTCGGCAAGCTAGGCTAGTGCACCATTATGATGGTACTATTACAATCAGATGTTCATATCACAAAAATTAATAAATGTTTAACATGTAATCTGCTAAAAATAACTACAAAACTGAAGTCTGTCCGAATAAAGGACAGAAAGACAGATTATTATGAGATTTGTATCAAATAATAATTATTTTAATATCATCTGAAACAAACCCTGCTAAATCATTTAACTATTTTTATTCTTATAAGGCTGAGGTCACATACCATGTCATGGCCAAGAACTGCAAAATGCAGAAGATAATCGCCAGAGCCCTTTTGTTCCACTGCAAGAGAACAAAAAATACAAATATTAATGTACATTATGAATATTAGAAAATGAATATTAGAAATGAAGCTATTCTGTATAGATAACTTACCCAAAACACAGCACATAATGTCAACACGAGGAAAAGCTGAAGGAAAAGCACACATAGGTTATAAAGATGTGAATAAATACCCGTGAAGCACATCAAAACTATTTTTTCATAGATGTATATGCTTGCATTGCATGTGGAAACAATGACCCTGTTAACAGCTGATAGGGTAAACATTAGAGGATTAATCCAGATTTTAGTGAAATGAGTCAATATTCATTATTTGCATCATAGGTAATCCAGAGCAATTAAATAGCTCTTTTTTAAAGCACGTCATATTTTTTTAAAATAAGGAAAAATCTAAAATTCTTTTTACTCATACAGTTTTAGTCTGTAGTTTATTTGACATATTAGAGTGATATATGAAGAAGAATACAGTAGTGAGGATGATAAAAAAATCTGCTTTACATCCTTGGGAAAAAATAGGATTTTAAAGTATTTAAAATATTTACAACCCCAAATCAGAAAAAGAGCCCAGAGACCTTGACGATGCTTTTGGACACTGTTAACATAGGGCTTCCTTTTGGCAAAGTACATATTGACTGGCATTTGTGGATGTAACTCTGTATTGTAGTACTTGACAAATGTTTGTCCAGAACCCATGTGGTGATATTGCTTATAGACGAAAGAGGATTCTAGATGCAGCGCCACCTGGTGGATCGGATCTATCAAGGTTGTTCAGCTTAGGCTTGCGACCTTGTCCTCTACGCACTGAAATCCCTCCAGATTCCTTGAATCTTTTAATGATGTTATGCACTGTTGAAGGTGAAATATCCAAATGTTTTCCTATCTTTCTTTGTGAAAAATTGTTTATAAACATTTCAATAATTTGCTCATGTATTTGTTGGCAAACTGGCGATCCTCAGCCCATATTTGCTCCTAAAGGACTAGACCTTTCTTGAATGCTGCTTTTATACCAAATCATAATTACAATCACCTGTTGGCATCACCTGTTTCAAATCACATCATTGTTCAACCAATTTACCAGATTACTAGCCCTAAACTGCTCCTGTCCCAACTTTTTTGGAATGTGTTGCAGGTCTGAATGACAGGAAAGGATGTATATTTACAAATAAAATTGAAATAATTTATGTTCATATTGTCTGCAATAAAATATAGGTCAAAGTAAAACTGTAAATCACTACTTTCTTTTTTTATTTGCGTTTTCCATACTGTTCCAACTTCTTCTGATTTGAGGTTGTAACATATTACCATTCAATTTTATCATTCAATATTATCATCATCAATCAATTATTGCTCATTTTACGGTCTCAGACTATATAACAATAATTGAAACCTAAATACTGCACACAAATAAAAATATATAAGTATTTTTAAAGATTTCTTATAGTAAGATTATTGTAATTTTGGATGTCTGTGGCAAATTTGGCATTTAGAAATCATTTCATAGTCTGCTTACATCAGCTTTACATTTTGCTGACCAAAATTGAATTATAAGATATAGACACAAAGACCAGCGATGACTTTCCTGGATTACTGCAGCGGTTCTCTTAATGCCTCATGGTCCCCTTAAGACCATCTAGATTTCTGACTGCAAAAAGGCCAAAGCAATCCATTTACCTTGCCTAGGCTGCTATAATGCCCAAGACGATCATAAATTCCCCCACAGCGCTGTAACAGACTCATTGCAAGTTATCGAAAAGGCTTGATTGCAGTTGTTGCTGCTACAGATGGACCAACCAGTTATTAGAATTAGAGGGCAATTTAAGTAGTAGATTCATGTAGTTTTGTATTTAGGTTAAATTTGCCTTTTCTAAATGTCTTTTCTCATCAGCTCTGCAGTGTGGTGTGCTAGACGCTCTTATTATGATCTTACCAGCATCATAATGGTGGCAATAAGCCTAGTGGGCTCAAACATACGCTTTAGCTGTTTAACTGGACCCATCAGGAAACAGGTGCTGTGAAGAACAGGGACACACAATGAGATCAATTCACAGACCACATGTATCCATTACATCTACTAATGCTAAAGGTGCTCAATAGGTGCATTAAGAAGTAACAAAAGCTTAATAGTTTGCTGACAATTTCCTTAAGATTCATGGATTATTATTCAGAAAATCAGAAAAGCACGTTTTTTTTCATTTGTATCGCCGCTCTTTTTGTTTTTATATGTCTATAATTTAATTATTATGCAGAATAATCACAATTAGCCTAATATTATCAATTCCTTTTCTTGTGAAATTGTATTTATCGCAAAATATATTGCAGAAAAACTAAATATCCCAATATAAATGTTTCCAATATCATGTTATGCTACCCCAATCCTCCTTTGGTTGGTAGCACTTGCAAAAAACGCCATCCTATTGATTTTCATTTCAGTGACAGACACAAAAGACACTAATTAGCATAATTCCCCAATCTATATACGCTTTTATTATTATTAATTTATGCTGTGAGACATCAGAAAAATCGTCTGGAATCACATTGACTGACCCTGAGAGTAGATGGTCTGTGTGCAGGTCTCAGGGGGCTGAACCCATCTCCCCTGCATTACTCAAGCAACCTTAAACACTTATTAGATCACAGAAACACTAATGCATTATCCAGCCATGATGTCATCCACTCTCCTACAAGAGCAGGAATTTGGGGTCGTTGTTATCTGACATTTATAAATAAATGAATAAAGCTAACATACTCAGGTGACTGGAAATAAGACTAAAATGTTCTTTCTTTCTATCTGTCTGTCTGTCTGTCTGTCTGTTTGTCTGTCTGTCTGTCTGTCTGTCTGTCTGTCTGTCTGTCTGTCTATCTGTCTGTTTGCCTATCTGTCCATCTATCCAACCATCCATCCATCCATCTGAGCCAAATCAAAACTGTCCTATGGTTTGGTCGTCTCATGCATAGTTCAATAAATTCTAACTCTTTTAAATTAAAAACAAATCATAAAATCAATAATAATACCTCAGGCCTAATTTTATGAGTGGCTTTTTCAGTAAATGGCAATCTTTTTTCCCCTCATTTTTCTAAAAAAAAAGGAAATTTATACATTTTGTCACTGAAAATTATGTCGTCTGGTTTGACACTGTAATATATTTATTTTAAATAGGTCAATTCCACAGAAAACTGTATATAATTGAAGGACTCCATTAATAACCATGTGACTGAAGCCCATGACATGTAGCTAATAAATTTTTGTCAGAAATTTTTTTAGAGGTTTTATTTTTTAGAACCATTATAAAATGGTCAAGTTTTGTTGTCCATTAGTGTGACACCCCTATTTATAGAAAATGACCAATACGTCTGACAGGTCACAGAGAAAAAAATATTATTTATAATTTAATATAAAGTAAGTACCCTATTCATTTATTTTCTTTTTGGCCTATTCCCTTTATTATTCTGGGGTTGCGACTGCAGAATGTACCGCCAACTTATCCAGCACATGTTTTACGCATCAGATGCCCTTTCTAGCCGCAACCCATCTCTGGGAAACATCCACACACACTCACTCACACTCATACACTACAGACAATTTAGCCATCCCAATTCACCTGTACCACATGTCTTTGGACTGTGGGGGAAACCGGAGCACCCGGAGGAAACCCACGCGAATTCAAGGAGAACATGCAATATCCACACAGAAACGCCAACTGACCCAGCCGAGGCTCAAATCTTCTTGCTGTAAGGCAACAGCACTACCTACTGTGCCACTGCGGCGCCCTAAATAGCCCTATATACACTGTAAAACCAACACATGAAGAAATTTAAGGTAACTTTATAGTTTTCATAAATTTAAGTGGATTGAACATAAAACAAATAAGTTGTGCCCAAAAAAATACCTTAAGAATTGTATTGATTCAGCTGAGATTAAATAAGTAGTATAAGTAAATAAAAAACAGAAAATGTAATTTTTTGAGCATACAATCTTTCAGGGCTGTGTAGTTTTGTATTTTGTTTTCTCTTAATAAAAACGTTCATTTTAAAACCACATCATGTGTTTACTTATGTTATCTTTGACTAATATTTACATTAGTTTGACGACCTGAAACATTGTTTGTGTGACAAACAAGCAAAAAAAAAAAAGAAGAAATCAGTAAGGGACAAACACTTTTTCACACCACTGTACACTGTGAAAAATATCCGTAAATGAGCAGTTTTCCAAATTCAGCGATTCATGTTTTTATATGTATTATATGTTATGTTTATTTATGCTTTTGAATCGCACTATGAGACCTTCATCTTTCTTCTGACAATGTTTAACCTTTGAAAAGTTGGAAAATGTGACTTTTATTTTAATTTGCAGTGCTATATTGTCTGGGTGTGTTGTATATTAGGCTACAAAAACCTTGTAATAACCTGCTGGTACATTTTATGTTATTTTACAGACTTATTTTCTCTATATATATATTATTTCTTAAACATTATATTATTTCAAACAACTAAAATGTCAATAAAAGTCACTTTGTTAAACTTGAGAGTTGAATTTTCAACATCTAAAGTCAACAGAGCAGAGATCAACATCCCATAATGCAATTCACAACTGTAAATAAATGGAAAACACAAAATACGGGAACTGTTAATTAATAGATATTTTTAATAATGTATACTGAATTCAGATCAGGTCGTCTGAATATAAAAACAGAGCTGTCAGTAAATACCATGATCTGCATCCTCTCTTGAGTCTGGGTCACGGCCTATAAATGTGGTTTCCTGATCATGCTGGCAGATTTTCGTGAAACTGCTACCAGAGCCAGTGTTGTGTGTACTAATAGCAGGTAACCCAGACAGCATGACCCTTCGCTCTAAAGACTTAACCTCTGTGGCTCTGTCAAGACAAGTCTGCGATTGAAGACAGAGTCTAGTTACTAATCAAACCTGATCAAATCTTTCAATAAAGGCCAGTTTAATCATTTGTCACAGGGTTAAAACTTTCAAAGTGTACAGAGGTGCAGTCTGGGAAAATGCCAGGAAACTTCTTCTGGGTCATTTCTTTTTTCATTTCACAGACCTGGTTACTAATTAGGTCTCTTCCTTGTTCCTACATCATGACTGGAAATAGCTGACCGCAAATGTTCTGTTTAATATAAACGTCACGCTTTTCTAGAGTTTTATCTACATTGAAAAAATGGTTCATTGCAAATAATTTATATAAGCTGAAATTAAACAAACAAATTAAGTTTACGTTTATTCTAGATTACATTTATTTTACCAAATAAAATAAAATATAATCATGCCTTGATGTTTAATGATTTAATTAGGACAGTAAGGTCTGACTTCGCTTAGACAAGTCTTGTCACTTAACAGAAATAATGTCCAGTATAGAATATAAAGTCATGCTGCAGTGGAAACAGAATGAATATTGTGTCTGACTCCATCATGAGCTTGGAGGACTGCATCCATACATCTCTGCAATGACTCAAATCACTGATTAATAAAGTCATCTGGAATGGCAAAGAAAGCGTTCTTGCAGGACTCCCAGAGTTCGTCAACATTCTTTGGATTCATCCTCAATGCCTCCTTCATCTTACCCCAGACATGCTCAATAATGTTCATGTCTGGTGACTGGGCTGGCCAATCCTGGAGCAGCTTGACTCTCTTTGCTTTCAGGAACTTTGATGTGGAGGCTGAAGTATGAGAAGGAGCGCTATCCTGCTGAAGAATTCACCCTCTCCTGTGGTTTGTAATGTAATGGGCAACACAAATATCTTGATACCTCAGGCTGTTGATGTTGCCATTCACTCTGCAGATCTCTCGCACGCCCTCATACTGAATGTAACCCTAAACCGTGATTTTTTCTTCACCAAACTTGACAGATTTCTGTGAGAATCTTGGGTTCAGTAGGTCTTCTGCAGTATTTGTGATGATTGGGATGCAGTTCAACAGATAATTCATAATTCAGAAAAAAATCCACCTTCTGCCACTTTTCCAAATGATCAACTAGCAGTCAAGTTATTATTTGTTGCTCTTACAACTGAGATTGACGACAAGCCTTTTTTAATAGGGTATATATCTACAAATGTTCTGGTTAGATTTCCCATACCAATTCCCCTTATTACCCCCCCAAAAAAAAGCAAAAGGAGAAAATGAAAAATGAATAAATGATATTTATATACAACATACTCCCCCAATTTAAGTCAATTGTCAAATTCCTAAACGTTTCCTAGATTTTCACTGATCAATATTAAGTTTGAAAAAAATAAACATATTAAAATCTGTATTTCCATAATGAACAGAAAAACTGGCAGCTGTTGTGTTTTGAAGTCCCTCCAGAATTTTGTGATTCTGCAAATTTGCTAAATTGGACACATAATTTGTAGGCGTTTACAATTTTTTTTATTGATGCAGATTTCCCACAAATTTTGGCAATTTTGTGACTCATGTTTTTTCTTCCCATTTATTTATGCCTCTGAATTGCATTATGGTATCTTGATATTTTATCCAACAACTTCTGATGTTGACAAAGTGACTTTTAAGTGACATTTTTATAGTTTAAAGTGATATATTGTGGTGTAAAAAATAATGTGTGTAATTGTGTGTATATTTCACAGCAAAACTACACAAGAAATGCTTTCAAAAGATTCTACATCAATTGCTTAAAAACTAGGCCATGCAGAGAATCGTCAATCACCCATTTGTAATATCAAACTGGTGAGGACTAGAGAGGCTTGTATTCAGTCTTTTGGGAACAGAACATCTTGCTACATGACAACCCAACAACATTGTAAAAGGAGGAGAACAAACATCTAAGCTTACACGAGGAGACAATGCATGTCGAAGACAGCCAACAAAGACCTCTGAAGGGTACAAGAACAAGTGATTGACAACTTAAACTTGACAAAGAAAATATATTATCCTTAGAGTCGGTGGACTGACAAAGCACAGTTATGAAACCACATTAGGGCTGCACAATATATCGTTTCAGCATTGATATCGCAATGTGCACATCCGCAATAGTCACATCACAGGACCTGCAATGTTAAGTAATGATTATAGTTGACCAGTAGATACAAACACGTGTGAATTGTGAGGTTATTTTAGAGTTTAACTATAACGGAGTAAAAGTTGTTCATTTGCATGTGTTCAAAGTATTCAGGCACAAGACATTTTACAATTTGTAACTTTAATAAAGAATAATTTTATTGAATTATTTATCCAGTAAAGACATTTGCAGTGTTATTTTTAGATTTGTTTCTTAATTTCTGAACCTGAATACCATTAAACTGTCCCAAAAAACCTAAAACTCTGTTTATTTCACTTTTAGTACAAAATGCAGCTGCCAGAGTTCTTACCAGGTCTAGAAAATTTGATCACATCCCCCCAATTTTATCCTCCTTACACTGGCTGCCTGTTAAGTTTCGTATTGAATTTAAAATATTGCTTCTTACATATAAAGCTTTAAATAATCTAGCTCCTGTTTATCTAACCAATCTTCTGTCTCGCTACAATCCAACTCGCTCTTTAAGGTCTCAAAACTTAGGGCTTCTGGTAGTACCTAGAATAACAAAGTCGAGTAAAGGAGGTCGAGCCTTCTCATTTATAGCTCCGAAACTCTGGAATAGCCTTCCTGATAACGTCTGAGGCTCAGACACACTCTCCCAATTCAAAACTAGATTAAAGACCTATCTGTTCAGTAAAGCATACACTTAGTGCTCCACTCAGCGGGTTTCCACACAGGTTCTGCATCTTGTTGATATACACTATGAACAGCAGCTACGCTAATTATTTTCTTTATTCTCCATTTCCACCTGGAGATACTCTTCCCGAGGCCCTCAGACTATGCAGAGTCACTGATTCGATCCAAGACCAACGACGAGATGATCCCAAGGTTTCCATATCCTGGACCAGGCCGTATCCTGAGCAGCTACTGTGATGGTCATGGAAGAGTGGAGAACATGAGACTGATTCCTGTGATGCTCCAGAGACAGACGAGTCTTCGCTGAGGCCAGCTTCCAGCCTCCGCCACTGAGACTGCAGCTCTGCACAAGACGTTTGGCCAGCGGAGAAATTAAAATGGTCGTGCCCAACTGAGCCTGGTTTCTCTCAAGGTTTTTTTTCTTCACTATCGCCATTTAGTGAAGTTTTTTTTCCCTCTCCGCTGTCGCCACTGGCTTGCATGGTTCGGGATCTGTAGAGCTGCGCATCGTTGGATTTGCTCTTCAATATTTGGACTCTCAGTAGTGATTATTAAACCACACTGAACTGAGCTAAACTGAACTGAACTTAAACACTACAAACTGAACTACACTGTTCCAATTTACTATTTACTATGACCTTTTATGTGAAGCTGCTTTGACACAATCTACATTGTATAAGAGCTATACAAATAAAGGTGAATTGAATTGAATTGAATTTTATCTTTGCTTTTAATTCGGTTTTTTTGACATTTCTATGAATGATTCGCTTCCCAACAGAATTATTACACTCAATCTAAATTAATAAATTCTTTCTAAATAGGAGTTTTCAAGTCATCTGGTGAAATAGTTATATATCTTTTATCTGGTGAAATTGTATATATAAATCACAATATTTGGCGCAGAAAATAAAATATCACACGGTCAGTTTTTTCCAATATCGTGCAGCCCTAAACCATATCGTCTCTTCATGTAATCACGCCTTTTTTCTTAAATCGGGGTTCATTTCAGTGCACATGTGGGCTGTTTTGGGTCGGTGGTAATCAGTTTAGATGAATTTCATCACAGAATAAATCATCACAAAACAGGGAAGCTCCTATAACCAATTTGGTCAATGGAATCATTAAAAGATCATGCATAAGTCACTAGGCATGGGATGATAACTGGTTACAAGGTTTACCGCGGTTTGGAAAAGTCAAGGTTTTATCATATTCTGTTATACCGTTCCAATGATATTTGTAAGTTTTTTTAGGTATTTTGTAAAATGTGTTGTATAGAAATCTGTGATTTTGAAACTAATTAAAAGAGCAGAAGTCAAAGATTTATTGTAAGCATTTAGCCTGACATGTTAACTGCTCCAAATTATTATAAATGTTTCCTAAAATAAAATGTATTTTGTTCAATGGGGAAAACATTTTTTTTTTTACCCACACATTCAAAAAGAACATATAAGTCACTTTCCATAACACAACAGATACAAATATTCTGTGATAAAATAAGAAACACTAAACTGAAATAAAATAAAATAAGGCGACGTGGTGGCGCAGCGGGTAGCGTTGTCGCCTCACAGTAAGAAGGTTGCTGGTTCGAGCCTCGACTGGGTCAGTTGGCGTTTCTGTGTGGAGTTTGCATATTCTCCCCGTGTTCCTCCGGATGCTCCAGTTGTCCGTAGTGTATGAGAGTGAATGAGAGTGTATGGATGTTTCCCAGTGTTGGGTTGCAGCTGGAAGGGCATCCACTGCGCAAAATATGCTGGATAAGTTGGCGGTTCATTTCGCTGTGGCGACTGCAGATTAATAAAGTGACTAAGCCAAAAAGAAAATGAATGAATAAAATAAAAAAGTCAACCTCGGGATATCAGCTAGTCTAAAAATCAAGATTTTTTTATTACTTTTTAAAACGACTTTTCCTATCGAATGAGGTTTGAAGTGTTTTGTTATTCCAAAATTTAGGAGTAGGACATGCCAAAGCTGTTTGAAATAATGACTACATAAATGTCAATAATAACACTAGCATCGTAGGTTTAATTATGAATAAATGATAATAATGTTTGGGGTATTTTTATTTCAGGGAAGAAAAAATAATATTACAATAATACACTGAAAATAATTCATTAGATTTACTAAAAAAATTAGGGTAAGTGGTTGCAAAAATGGGCTGAATTTAAACAAACTAAATTTAATTTGTATTGTCAAATTACAGAGGACACCACAGCTCATATGTTTTGGTTTTGCCCGACTTTGTTCAATTTTTGGACAAACATTTTTGATTTATACTCCAAGGCCTATAATATTTCCCTCCAACCGGACACAGAGCTTTTTGGTGTTTCAGAACACTCCCTCACCCTTCCAAAACATCTCCAACAAGCTCTTACTCTAGGCATGACTGTGGCCAAGTGGCTAATACTAAAAAACTGGAAATCTCCTTTACCTCCTTCTTTTCAAACCTGGTTAATGTCTATGGACTCCGGTATCCACTTGGAAAGGCTCAGATTTATCAGGTCCAATTCCAATGAAAAATTATTTTCGTTGGAACCCTTTCTTGGATACTTACACCTGAAACGTCCAAATCCAGCACCCTTCATGAAAACTGACTGGCACACTACCTAATAGGACTTTTTGATGTCTACATACTGTGCATCACTACATTTTGTATCCCCAACAGCTGAACCCACATGTATGCCAATTCATATATTTACCTGCAAAACGTGTATAATTTGAGACAATATTGTTTGTTTTTTTCTGCTGTATTTAAAAAACCTTAAAATAAAAGTATTAAAAAACAAACAAACAAAAAAAAACTTAATTTAATTTGTTTGTTTGTTTTTTTTATATTCAGCCCATATAAATTATTTGCAACCACTTACCTTCCTGTTTTTTTATTTAAACTTTATTTTTATTTCAGGGAAGAAAAATACATAAATGCAGGACACTGCTTTTTACAATATATGGCAACCATTCCTTGATCACCTGGACCGACATAAAGGTGATTCCGACAAGAAATGTAGCACTTAATACAGGGGTGGGCAAACTCGGTCCTGGAGGGCCTGTGCCCTGCACAGTTTAGCTCCAACTCTAATCAAACACACCTGCTTATATCTTGCAGATACTGATTAGCTTGTTCAGGTGTGTTTGATTAGTGTTGGAGCTAAACTGTGCAGGACACCGGCCCTCCAGGACCGAGTTTGCCCACCCCTGACTTAATATGTTGACTGCCCCCTAATAAAAGCCTTTTGTATGCCCTGATTGTTTTCCCTCATTTATTACTATTCTTTTCTTTGTATTACTATTTTTATTCAATGTATTTTGTTATTTTATTGGTGTTGTTTTATTGGTGTGTACTATAAAATGTAAAAATCTCTCTAAAAAGCAGGACAAACGTAGTGACCTTATTGCATGCATGCCCTATACACACAGCCACTAATATGCTTACCTTGAAAGTGCTGCAATGTTTCCGAGGGTGTAGAATACAGCAAAAAGTTTAATTCCAGCTTTAGGCAAGAAGAGGAGTGCAGTTCCCTGTGCCAGAGGAAAGCAACATACATTTTCAGTCAGTTTTTAAATCAATTTTAAAAATGTCTGCAATGAAATAAAATCATTCTGATTCACTCACTCTCAATTTTAGAGCTTGCATACGTAAACATTAAACAGTTCTGCCACCTAGTGGTGTTACAAAGGTTTTGCATAGAGCACAAGGTGTATAGACTGTCCTCCTACTGTTGAACACAAAAGAAGATATTTTGAAAAATGCTTAAAATCAGTAACCATTGACTTCCACAGTATTTGTTTTTCCTACTATGGAAGTCAATGGATTTCAGCTTTCTTGGAAATATCTGCATTTGTGTTCAGCAGATGAAAGAAACTTATAAAGGTTTGAAACAAGTGAAGGGTAAGCAAATGAGTAAATGTTCATTTTGGGTGAACTAGCTCTTTAATCCAAACACTTAAAACTGTATGGACATTGACGCATTTGACAAAAAAAAAAGTAAGTGACATGCTAAATGATTCTTCAGGTTACATTAAAAATAAGTTATTCTACATATTTGCAATTACTCTTTGAAGCTTTAGAGAATTAATAAAGGCACTCTAGCCTCACAAAAATCTTGTTGGTATATTATAAAGCAGTCTGCATGTATAGTTTGCGGTTTGTGATGTAAGCCTTATCGCAAGTGTGTTATCACTCTGTGGCCAAACTACACACCAACTGAACACATTTGCAGAAGGAGGAAGAGGAAATGTGTGCCATTAAAGAACTAAGACACTGAGTTAATCGATTTGTGATCATGTATTCACATTGTGTTGCATGATTGTTTTCTGTGTGAGTGAGAATCCATAAGCTGTTATTCAAATTATTTAAACTTCTCAAATATCATATATACAGTTAGGTGGATCATTTTTTCAAACATCCTGAACTTTCTGATGCGACACTCTAAAATCCATTTTAAACATGTTTTTTAAAGGTATGCATTATGAATGTGATTTGAGGGAGGTTTTAGTTACCCATGATCCTTCAGACACCATTCTAATCCACTGAATTATTTTAAAGCTTAGTTATTGATAACTGCTATCATTATGGGCCCTATCATACACCCAGCTCAAAAAGGCGCAAGATGTGTTTGGCAAGATTTGTTGCTATTTTTTTAGACCATCGCAGTGGTAATTTTAACGTTTTAAGCCATGTTGTTTAAATAGCAAATACATTTGGGCCACTTTGTGGACTCATGTGTGTGCTGGTCTAGAAAGGAGGTGTGTTAAGGCGCATTGTAGGCACGCTGGAACTGAGAAACTGAAATCGACTGGGCAATTGACCAACTAAAAGCTGCTCTAAAGTCCAGTGCAGAATGCATTAGTTATGCGCCTATGCAGGTCCAAATGCTTACACACTGCTTAATATACATAGGATGTACAGCAATACACAAATATCTTTACATATGAAAAACAAAGGATTAAAATGTTACAAATATTTATATTATCTACATAAGTATAAAAACCACTGCCTCCATGCCTTCACCTCAGGAGGGGGGGGGGGGGGGGTTAGTTTAGTCTTATTTATTATTATACAATTTTCATTTGTATAATATTATTATTATTATTATTATCAGTATTGTTTATTATATGTATATTTATATTTGTTTTAATAAAAACAAGTTTAGATTTATCCACCTGTCGCGTTTTGGAGTTGTCTGCATCACCATATGGGGCATAAGATCAGGACGTGTGTTTGGATATAACTCAGTTTTTGACCACACTTCATTATTATTGTTCATTTATTTGTTTGCTGGAAATTAGAACTGAATTTAGAAATAGTTTTGAAACAAATCTTTGCACTTAACAAACTAAATTAAATATGTAGGCTAATGGGTGTCTTCAGTGGAGTGCGTTTCAACTGTTTCCTTACTCCATCAAAGTAAAGGAGTAAAGTGTAAAAGTAAAGTAAAGAGAAAGTAAAGAGGCCGAACGGAGGAGCCTCGTTCTTTATCCTCATGCTGCAGATGGTCTGTTTAACCGTTTTCTCGCAAGTGAAGCGCCATGGCGCAACGCAACTAACTCTTAAAGGGAATGTGAGATGAGGTTCTGATTGGTTTAATTCACGTTATGCTTAAAACAAACCCAAAACTCATTAAGAGAATAAGCACAACCCTGTTAGACCATGCGCTGGGGTGCAGAGCGTATTTTTGTGGATTTGGACACACCCTTAATGCTTTTGCACCATGTGCTTTATACTTTGTGCCTAGATCGTTAAAATAGAGCCCTATATATGTTATTCAAATTGCTATTGGTGGTGTACTATTTATTATATATGTCACGATATATGTAAACAACTTTTATTGTATTCATTTGTAGCTTGGAAGTTCAAACAAACATCTGCTATCTTTGTTGGAGAACAAGCATAAGGGTGAGAAAATGACTTTCATATTTCCTTGAACTATTCCTTAACAAACTGCAATTGCAAATTAAAAGGAGAGTTAGATCAAAAATGAACATTTTGTAATTATTTACTTGTTACCAAACCTGTTTGAGTTTCTTTTTTCTGTTAAACACAAACGTTATTTTGAAGAAAACTGGAAATACGTAACCATCGACTTACATAGTAGTTGTTTTTCCTACTATGGCAGTCAAAGGTTTTCAGCTTTCTTTAAAATATCTTCTTAATGTTTGACAGAAAAATAAAGGTAAATGAAGACTAAATGTTAAGTTAATTGTTATTTTTGGGGTGAAGTATCCCTTTAATTAGCCACCGTGTAAGTATGGCTGCTGACAGATTTTGGAAGAAAGTTAACTTACAAGAATTGAGCACAGGATTCCCGCTGCGAAACAAATGATGAACCACTTCAGCCGTGTGCTGAAACTGAGTGTTGAGCCATCCAGGACCTAAAGAGAATCACAGGATGTCACATGGTTCATAATTCCCCGAGAACAAAGACCAAGAGATCATGCTTTTAGCATGCTGACCGCATCTGAATCAAATGCCACCGACTTATATGTGCAGAGACCCACAGGAAGAAAAACACAGAAAGGAAACACACTGATGTTCTTACTTTTCCACATAATAACCATGCATAAATCAAACTGTTATAATCAATAAGAGTAGTTTACAGAAAAGTAAAACTAAATGAATTAATTTCTGCATCTCTGAAATCTAACAATAGTTTTTTTACAGTGTAATTAGCTTTTCATCCAAAAGGAAAATGGCATTTACAACATTAATGTATGTCAAGCATACATTAGACAAAACATCATGAGAGGGTCAACAAGAGTGTTTAAAGGTCTTTTAAACCAGGGGTTCCCAAAAGTTTCTGCCCGCAACCCCCAAAATAACAATGCCAGTGACTCACAACCCCAATATCCTCTGAGGTGGTTATAAATATAGAAACCTTGCACACACACCAATAGGCCCAAGTCTATTCTTAGTTTAATTTTTTAATGTATGTGAGTGCTGTAAATGTGCCAGAAAGTTTAAATTGGCAACATAAAATCAATCTGCTTGCTCTGACGCTATTGCTGTGTTTTTAATATAATGTTATCACCCTAAGAGTCACAATCCAATAGAAATAAAAATAAATAAATCAAAAGGCTGTAAGTATAAACTACAAATTTTATCTTCAGTATGATATGGATAAAATATGGTAATTCCAACAGATTAAAAAAAAAAAAAGATTTAGATCCCTTTCATTGTCCCACGACCCCCACTTTGGGAACCACTGTTTTAAACAATATCCAGATGTCATGACACCTTACCTCACATAATCCTACTCCTCAGGAAGCATGTAAAGTTAGCAGTGTTAACAAATATCATTATCACATGAACATTTGTAAAGAAATGCATGTCGTTTCCCGACACTAAAGTATTAAGGGAAAATTGGTTTTATATTTTAAGTTGATTAATAATATAATTTCAGACAAGTATTCTTTGCAAATCCTAATGGGGAAAATCATATTAGCAGCCAATGACTATTTGTAAAGCATTGTTTACACTCAAATAAATAGTCCTAATGTTGTTTTGAAGTCATACTTACATGTGATTTCAGTCCTAAAATTCAAAGTACCATGGTAAACAATGCAGTGAGCACATCACGAGTTGTCACTGAATGAATGTGCGCATATAAAACCAACTTTACCTCAATCATATAGTTACTCTGTACTATGTAGTCTAACAAAGCTTACCAAATGGTATTACTATAATTAGTGATAATGCTATGTCTGTCATGTTGTTGTTTTAGTTGTAAGTTACTGATTGTGGTGTTAAACATTACCATCATGACAGCAACAACACCAACGTAAACTCTAAGGAACATTCATAAATTCCCGTCTTAATTTTATAGCAATAAATCACAATATCAAGGCATTATAATCCGAAATATTCGCTTAATAATACGCTTGTAAGATCTAAAAGAAAGTTTTTAAACAGCAAAACTGTCAATGACAGCACTGGATAGACTGAGTTACTGTATGGAGGGGCCTCTCGCTTACAGAGGCAGGAAAACTGCAAATAAACACCCGTTTTCCTTATACCTGTGCTGTTAGTCCCATTTCTTCATTCTCCTCTCGACCACTTAATACTCGTCGCAACTTGTCCATCGTTGCTCGTCAGATGAAATATCGATAAAGCGAAATTATCCGACACTTCCTCAAAGTCCACCACTGACACTCAAACCAGACGTTACTTTCCCCCACCCCATTTCGCTAAGCCCCGCCTTTCATTTCACTTCTGACTAATACGATTGGGTGTATGACAATGATTGACGTTAAAACTGTCCAATCGTAAACAGATAAATGGCCAATCCTACAGTAAAGTCTAGATGGGATACAGCTGCATAATTTATGTGACTTTATCCCTTCTAGCAACAACCGCTGTAGAAGACTGGCGGTGAATCTGCTGCTCATACTTTTGTCTTTGTATTTTGCTTTTTTATATGCTGATAATCCCTGCTGATTATTTTTTTATTAATTTACGAGTCGCAGCTCTTTAATAACAAGGCATTAACGTAGCTAGCCATGAAACCACTCTATTTCTGTCCTGATAAAAACGATAACTGCGTATGACATAAAAATACTATAGTATACTATAAAATACTATAGTACTGTAGTATACTATATATAATACTATAGTATTTTTGGTAAATACTAGGCCTAAGTGTTTTAAGCCATGTATTGTACTGTGTATATTATAGTATTTCTAACATTCTGATTATGAACGCTAGTATTTACTATAGGGCAGTTCACTATGCTGAGGCGAACCCTGATGAATTAACTGTAATAAATACTGCAGTATACTTTATATTTACTACAATGAATAAGGAATTACGCTTACTTCATCGACTTACTTGCTGTGAGACGACAGTGCTAACGACTTAGCCACCGCATCGACCTGGCTTTAATATATGAAAAAGTATTTTACTACAGTATTTTCAATGGAGTTTTTGTGCTAGGCTGCTGCTCCTGATGGCACATGTGTGTAAACAGCTTTTCATTTTGTTTCACACATGAACAACTAAATGAATGCTTAAGTCTGTTTAACTGATTATATTTTAATTACATCGATGCTGTAAAAGGAACCTTATGAAATTGAAAATAGTCACATAAACCTTTCACTGGAAGATCATTGGTAGAGGAAACAACACCAGCTGTGCAGAAACCCCATAATGTTCAGGACATTAAAACGTCATTTGTCCACCTTTTAGTTTTTAAAATGTCACTTTAAAACCAGGTGTAAACTTTTAGTACATAACTATTTGGCACGTTATAAGTGCACTGGCAGTACTAGTCATTAACCACATGTTGTGTTGGTGGATCAGTTTATTAGCTGTTTTACCGTGATGTATATAAGATTCCCATAACAGATTATTTTTATGTATAGAAATCTTAGGGGAAGGCTTAGGGGAAGTGCTAGATAGCCATTAAAACAGAATTTTTTCAGAACCAAAATAGAGCAAAAAAAGAATTGGGATTGGGCCTTATTAAAGCCTACACCTACACCAACCCTAAACCCAACTCAGTTATTAACATCTACACCTACCCCAACCCTAAACCCAACCCTCAGTTATTAACGTTTACACTTACCCCAACCCTAAACCGAACCCTCACAGTAAATAACATCTACACCTACCCCAACCCTAAACCCAACCTTCACAGTAATTAACATCTACACCTACCCCAACCCTAAACCCAACCCTCACAGTAGCATGAGTGTTACCATAGTGAGCATTCTACACCTACACCAACCCTCAGTTAATAACGTCTACACTTACCCCAACCCTAAACCCAACCCTCACAGTTATTAACGTCTACACCTACACCTACCCCAACCCTAAACCAAACCCTCAGCTATTAACATCTACACCTACCCCAACCCAAACCTGACAGTTATTAACATCTACACCTACCCCAACCCTAAACCCAACCCTCACAGTAGCATGAGCGTTACCATAGTGAGCATTACAATGTCCACTATGTTCTGATCCAGTAAGTCATTGTGCTACAGACCGCAGTAAGGACATAAAAATAAATAAATAAATAAATAAATAAATAATTACAATTAAGCTAAACATCCCTGCTCCAGTCCAGTTGGTGGCGATGTGAACATGTTTCTCTCCAAAAGTAAACATCAAGAACAAGCTGAAACGAAAGTAAAAGCAGAATCTTCAATCCATGTGCAGAGTTGTTCATCGCTTTAACCCAAACCAAACTAAGTATCAATTTTGCGGATATATAATCTGTATAATCTAATCTGTCCCAATGGACATGTGAAGAATCGAGATTACAGTGAACGTTTACAAAAATACAGGCGTTTAACACGGAGGAATTTTACCAGGGATTTTTCCCGCTTTGGATTCGTACCACGTGACAAGAAACAAAACGAGTGATTAAAATGGGAGACCTCTAAATAGTCTTTTAAGACAAGACTGTAAGTTTTTATATTATCTATAGCAATTATTTGAGTTATTCACATATTGTACATAGAATTTTGTAACGTGATTTTGACCAGTGTTTTTGTGAAATCGAAGAGGTTTTATAGCCGCTAAATGGGTCATTCTTCAGAAATGTCCGTTTTTTCACTAGATTTTAAGATGAAACTACATGTGATTTGAACAATAGCACCATTTTGAGTCATTATTGTGGCACTGGCAATAATAGTATTTGTAAAATCCAAGCACCACAAAACTGCTCACAGCCATGTACAGAGACTGGTTTATTTTTATGTCAAAAACTGATTTTTCTACCATTAAAAATGTAATAATGTCTTCATAACAATTTGGTCTTAAACTTTTTTTCTGAAGAAGGTTAATCTTTGTAACACAGTTATCACCAGGTTTTACTAAGTGGCTTATTGTTTTCCCAGGGCTGTCAGCTGAGCTGCAGTATGTCAGAGCAGCGAGAAAAAGACCCTCCAGAGATGAGGCCCTCAGAGAAACACAGCCACAGGTGAGACATGTTTATGGTTTTACTCTTCTGACTAACAAATCACAAAGAATTATTCAATGTTTGCATAACTAAAACGTTAAACTTCCTAAATGTTTGATATAAAATACAATTATAAATATAATACGCACAATAAAAAGGGTTTAATTGAACATTTAAAGATAAAATTTTACAGTTTTTTGCAGTGCTTTATTGGGTCTAGGTATGTGGAGACTTAAAGGGATAGTTGTCTAAAAACTGAAAATTGTATTTTTATTCAGGTGGCGTGGTGGCTCAGTGGTTAGCACTGTCGCCTCAGAACAAGAAGGTCGCTGGTTTGAGTCCTGGCTAGGTCAGTTGGCATTTCTGTGTGGAGTTTGCATGTTCTGCCCGTGTTGGCATGGGTTTCCTCCGGGTGCTCCGGTTTCCCTCACAGTCTAAACACATGCGCTACAGGTCAATTGGATGAGCTAAATCGGCTGTAGTGTATGTGTGTGAATGAGTGTGTATGGATGTGTAAAACATTTGCTGAATAAGTTGTCGGTTCATTCCGCTGTGGCGACCCCTGATGAATAAAGAAACTAAACCGAAAGAAAATGAATGTATCTTTGTTTACTCAACCTTCACTTAATACAAACATGCTTGAGAGTGTTTTTTTCTGTTGAACACAAAAGAAGATACTTTAAAAAATGTTGGAAATTTTGGAGTTCAACGGTTACAGATTTCCAACATTTTTTAAAATATCTTCTGTTGTGTATAACAGAAAAAGGAAGCTCATACTAAACTACACCTTTAGGTAAATTACTGAAAATAAGTTGATTTATTCATTCATTTTCTTTTTGTTCTAGTCCCTTTATTAATCTGGGGTCGCCACAGTGGAATGAACCGCCAACTATTCCAGCATATGTTTTACGCAGCGGATGACCTTCCAGCCTCAACCCAGCACTGGAAAACACTCAAACACACTCACATTCACACACACTCATACACTACATCCAATATAATTTACCCAATTCACCTATAGCGCATGTGTTTGGACTGTGGGGGAAATCGGAGCACCCAGAGGAAACCCACACCAACACAGGGAGAACATGCAAATTCCACAGAGAAAGACCAACTGGCCCAGTCGGGACTTGAACTTGCGACCTTCTTGCTGTGAGGCGACAGTGCTAACCACTGAGCCACCATGTGACAAACATTCATTCATTTTGTTTTCGGCTTAGTCCCTTTATTAATCCGGGGTCGCCACAGCGGAATTAACCGTCAACTTATCCAGCACATGTTTTACGCAGCAGATGCCCTTCCAGCTGCAACCCATCTCTGGGAAATGTGACAAACATGCAAAAAATAAGAAAGTAGTAAGGGGGCAAACACCTTTTCACACCACTGTAAGTAGTAATGTTTCTCACCTTCTTGTGTCCTTAGGAAAGGTTCAGGTTCACATGTGTCCAGCTCTGTGTCTGTGAAGAGTGACCATTCAAAGGATGGTGACATACCAAACTTCAGTATGAATACAAAATCACGCAAAAGGTATTTCATGTTTTCAATTGTAGCATTGTGTTACCTACATGTTTCACAATAGTGTGTGCTAAATCGTGACTAGATGTAAAATATGTCTGATGACCATTGTTTTGTTTAACTTCATAATACCATGTCATAGCTATGCAACATGATGCTGTGACACGCTGTAGAAGATATCTTCAATTTTCTTTTTTAAGTCATGGCTAAACAACAGCATAAATCAACATAGGCTCATTCTGAAAACGTACCGCTATATACATTTCTGGAGCTCGCGAATTATGTAGCCAGAGGAATGTATGGCTGCATTTTGTCTTTAAAACGAATGCTACGGAGCGGTATGATGCCGTTCCTTTTCACACTTACCAGCTGACCGCTTACCTCCATGTGGACGGCTTTCCCGCTGTTACCAGTTTGCCCAGTAGCTTATCGCGTATGTCGGTGGGCTTGAAATGCAGATAAGAGCTGACCGCGATGATGGGGTTTAAGTCCGGCAAAGAACGGTTCTAGAAAGCAAAAAAAAATTTAAATAAGCAAGTAAATAACAAGGTGAGAATGTGGTAAAATCTAAAAACGTGGTAAAAAATCAGGTGAGGGCTTTTCGTTTTCTGGATTTCATTTGAAAACAGTCAATTGGGTTCAGGGAAGTGGGTCAATTGGTGCTTTTAAAACACTATTGGTTGAGTTTAGGGAAGGGAGTGGGTCAGTTGGTCGGTCAGTCAGTCAGTCAGTCGACAGCGGCCTCTGGTGGATTCGCAAAAACTGCAAAAAAAAAAGTATGTCCTGGGACGTATTTGGCGCTTATATATATATATATATATATATATATATATATATATATATATATATATATATATATATATATATATATATATATAGGGCTACATATTCAGAATGAGCCTATCATAAACTGCTGTGGTTGAATGATTGTGATTGAATAGCGTTTTTCATGACATACAAAAGCAGCTAGTTTACCTCAGATGTAGAAAATAAGATAAATAACAAGCCTATTTAAACATGATTGCTAGAACTGTAGCGAAAACCAACAACATCAGTCACTCAACATGTACTTTTAATAATGCTAATGTGGTTTATTATGTATTCATTTAATTATAAACTTATCTATTTCATTGGGAGTGCAGTGCACTATTCTTTTCTATTTTTTTTTAGAAATAGGTTCATTTTACAAATCTACAAGAGTTAAACAGCCGAGTTTTACCATTTTTGAATCCATTCAGCTAATCTTCAGGTCTTGCGGGAGCACTTTTAGCTTAGCTTAGCATAGATCCTTGAATCAGATTAGACCTTTAGAATCTCGCTCAAAAATGACCAGAGTTTCAATAAAGGTCCTATTTAAAGCTTGACTCTTCTGTAGTTACATTGAGTAGTAAGACAGATGGAAAAATAAAAGTTCTATCCTGATATGGGTAGGAATTATACTGTCAGTTTTCAGTTCAACTTTGCAGCCGTACCATGGCTGTTTGCAGCTATACGCAGGGCTGTTACCTAGTTATTTAGCTGGGGACTATTTTCATTCATTCCTTCATTATCTTTTCGGCTTAGTCCCTTTATTAATCTGGGGTCGCCACAGCGGAATGAACCGCCAACTTATCCAGCATATATTTTACGCTGCGGATGCCCTTCCAGCTGCAACCCATCTCTGGGAAACATCCATACACACTCATTCACACTCATACACTACAGACAATTTAGCCTACCCAATTCACCTGTACCGCATGTCTTTTGACTGTGGGTGAAACCGGAGCACCCGGAGGAAACCCACGTGAACACAGGGAGAACATGCAAACTCCACACAGAAACGCCAAATGACCCAGCCAAGGCTCGAACCAGCAACCTTCTTGCTGTGAGGCAACAGCACTACCTACGCCACTGTGTCACTGTGTCGCCGGGACTATTTTCAGGCACTGCATAATATCATTGTGTCTGCTGTAGTCATGCTATGGCAGCAAAGTTCCTTGATTATTACACAGGAATGAGAGTATAGTTCCTAGAACTGTATAGTTCCATATTGACCTGGCAACTTTTAATTTTCTGATGTAACTACAGAAGAGTCAAGCTCTAAATAGGAGAATTATCAAACTATTTTGAATTTTTTGATATGCTAATGGTCTAATGCAATTAATGATCTATGCTAAGCTAAGCTAAATGTGATTGTGCCAGAGACATAGATTGGCTGAATGAATTTAAACTGTTTAACTTAAGGGGAGTTGTAAAATGAGTCTATTTCCCCCCAAAAAGGGGAGTGTTCCTATAAATGTTTTTGTCGTTCAGCATTTGGTACAGCCAAATAGCTTGTCACTGGAATCTTGTCATGCTTCTTGTTGTTAGAAACAACAGATACACAGACATTTACACAGACAGCCACTATGAGGCTTAAATTCACTATAAAAAAATACCAAACATGAATATTGTCTTCCGTCTGTAGTCATATATGGAAAATCATATAACTGTACTGCATTTAACAAGACCGATGGATTATAAAAAGTAAGGTTAATATGGCTAGGAATTATACTCTAAATAGGAAAATTATCAAACTCTTTTTTAAATTTTTAAAGTGAGATGCTAATGGTCTAATCCGATTCAATGATCTATGCTAAGCTAAGCTAAATGTGATCCTGCCAGAGACATAGATTAACTGAATGAATTTAAACTGTTTAACTTTAGGGAAGTTGTAAAATGAGTGTATTTCCCCCCAAAAGGGGAGTGTTCCTGTAAATGTTTCTATTGTTTAACATTTGGTACAGCCAAATTGCTTGTCATGGGAATCTTGTGTTGCTTATTGTTAGGGCATGTTGTAACAGTAATACAATTACATAGACAGCCACTTAGGAATATTATCAAACTCTTTTATTTTATTTTTTATTTTTTAAGTCAGATGCTAATGGTCTAATCCGATTCAATGATCTATGCTAAGCTAAGCTAAATGTGATCCTGCCAGAGACAAAGATTAATTGAATGATATTAAAAATGGTAAAACTGTTTAACTTCAGCGGAGTTGTCAAATGAAGGGGAATGTTCCAATAAATGTTTCTGTTGTTCAGCATTTGGTACAGACAAATTGCTTGTCACTAGAATCTTGTCATGTTTTTTGTTGTTATGACATGGTGTCACAATAATAGTTACACAGACAGCCACTATCAGGCTTAAATTCACCATAAAAACTACCAAATATGAATATAGCCTTCCATTTTTGGTCATATATAGACAAACGTATAACTGTACTGCATTTCATGAGACTGTTTTTTGTGTATGTTGTATCAGGAAAAGATCAGGTGTGTCCAGCTGTGTGTCTATGAAGAGTGACAACTCAAAAGATTTCAACGCACCAAACTTCAGTGGGAATAAAGTGTCTTTCAAAAGGTATTTCATATGTTTTACATAATAGCAATATGCACAATTGAATATAGCAGAACTTGTGTAATTAATTCACTGAACTCTACTCCATCATTGTGTGCAGTTGTGAAAAGAACGTTGGTTCCTCGGTTTGGTTGAATGGTTAACCCAATACCACTACAACACTACAAATCCCAAAATAGATTGAACAGCACTCTATATTGATTGTCTGATGTTTATGCCTTCAGTCAACAGAATAACATAAATAAAATAGTTTGAAGGATTATATTTCAGAGCATTTTTTTGCATTAACATGAAAAAGGCCTAACAATGGGTTGTTGTTTCTTTGCAACCTGTCAAACTGAATTATTAGAAGCAGAATTTGTATTAGCGGGACTTGATACAAAAATGCCACCAGAATTCATGCAGATACCACCAAGAATTCAATGCTAACAAACAAACAGGGGAATTCAAAATCTACACTCACACAAGGGGAATTGAGTGTGTTGTGCGAGTGTCTGTGGAGACTGTATGAACTAGTTTTGGTAGTACCAGGATTTCAGCTCTCACCACAGATGATTGGCCTCCGGAGGATACGATGTTTTGAGGTGAAGATTTTAGACGTGAACGTAGCAGATTCGAAAGACTCTTACTCACGGAGAAAACATCTAGGTAACTCAAGATTTACTGATTAACAACTCAAAGTTACGATGGTTGGCGTTTGGAGATACAAGTCGGTACTCCTCTGTAAACGATCCAGCAAGATAACTTACAGTGCAGATTAGTACAATTGCGCTTAAAAAAAACATCGATCACCTTTTTTATCAGGACACTCCGTGATTCTGGCAAGTCGCGTTTCTGGAAAACTCGCTCCACCTTCACTTCCGCTCAGACCATCTTCTTCCTCCAACCAACCCACAGAACACCTCCTCACTTCTCCCCCCGGGTCCCACTATTGACCCATTTTTATATTTTCCATAATTGAGGAATTTCCATATATGGACTCAGAAGGCGGGCGGTCTGTCTGTGGATGTTAAACCTCTCATCGCCACAAAATAAACCTGTATATTGTTTTTAATATTTACAAATATGATTGATTTTATGCAACAGTTCACTAAACAAGAAGTTAATAATAAGCTACTAAGATTTTATACACAATTTTGTTCGATTTTTGAAGTTCCAAGTAAAGTCACAGTTAAATAGAGTTATTTGCTTCATTTCTGAATGAATCAGCTATTTTGAACAAATCAACTGAATGGGTGATTTATTTACAACAAGACTGATTTGCCTCCACCTAATGGCAGTTTGCATGTTTTTATAGGTGGGCTGCTCTGAAGGCTAGGAAGTAAAAAAAATTGTGTGTTTATTTTCATTAAACACCTGCTATTATTGGATAACAGTTCTGCATAGTAAACTAACTTTCGACTCCTCTTTCAGTTCATGTTGGCATGAGCGTTTGGAATATACTGGTATAAATTCTGACTATGCAGCCTAATCTCATGAGGAAACATAATTATTGTATCTTTTGTCAGTTTAGTGACTAATTCGTACAAGTTCAGTCGTACAAAAACGGAGATTTAAAAAGGAGGCGTGGCACCCAACCCCACCCCTAAACCCAACCGTCATTGAGGGATGAGCAAATCGTACTTAATTGTACGAATGAGATTGGACGAATTAGCCACAAAATCAAAGCTATGAATTGCTGTGAGATAGCGATGGCCTATGATAAAACAAAAATAGACTTACTATAATAATGATGATAGTACCAGCAGAGAAACACTCAAAAATATTATGTAATTATTGTTTACAATACCTTGACAAAAGAAATTGCAATGTAGGGTGTTAATTTTTATGTCTTCAGGTCTTAAAAAAGTCTAAAAAGCCTTAATTTTCAATATAAAAAATGTGCAGGAACCCTGTTTTCATATGGAGCATGAGAATATTGATATTTGTTTTATTCCCCACTTCGGCTGATGATCATACATGCACAAAAACACAACTACAGTGTATCTATATTTAGTTACCATTTGCGACATTGAACCATTTTCAAATGAGACAGGTAAAAGAGACAAAGTTAAGACTAAAATTAAATGATTTTTTTTGTTCTCATATCTCTGTGTTTTTGTTTTGTTTATGTCATCAGGAAAAGATCACGTTCACGTGTGTTCAGCTCTTCGTCAGAGGATGAACACATGCCAAACCTCAGTGAAGAAACACGCTCATCTCTCAAAAGGTATTCGTTTGTAAAAGTGTTTCAATGAGTCCTTATCATAAAACATTATAGACAAAGATTTTAGAGTATGTTTTTCTATTTCTAAATAGATTTCTTTAATATTTGTCCTGGAAATGCTTATTTTCTCTTTCATTTTAACAGGCCTAATTGTTTGGATTCAGTCTTCAAGGTAAACATTTTAACTATTGAATAAATCAAATATACCTTGACCAAAATTATATTTAAATTTTGGTTAAATAATCTTTCTTCTGGCTTCATTTACAGAAACTTGAGAACAAAATCAATAATTTTGTGAAAAGTGAACTAAAAAAGTTTAAGTTTATATTAGAAAATGAATGCACACAAGACATTGTAAACTACATTAATGGGAATAAATGCAAAGCAGCAGCTCTTGATCTCACAATCCACTTCCTGAGAGAGATGAAAAAAGATGAAGCTGCTGCTACTCTTAAAGGTAAAAAAAATAATTTTCCGGGGGCAGGAGGTGGGGGGAATCATGATTTTATCTTTATCGTGTTGGTTTTTAAGACTTTTCCTTCCTACAATGTAAACATTGTGGCTGAAGTGTGTTTTCAAGAATTTACAAAATAATTTAATTTTAGGTTTAATGCAAGCATACAAATTTGAACATACTTGCATTCAGTTACAAATATTTCTTATTACTTATGAGCCGCTGAGATGCGCTGGGCAGTATTAATTGTGCTAATAGCCCATACGAATGGCACCAAAGTCGCAGGTGGACCCCCATGCAGCTTCCATATGTGACAAGAACCAAATTATCGGCTTCACATTTTGAATTCATCATATACACCTATCATTACAATAATTACCTCAGAGAAATGCAGAACGCTCGAACACTATAGTGCTTTTTAGGTTTTATTCATAGATAAAGCTTGTATCAGAGCTAGAGCAAGGGTTTTGTCAGTGGTGGTTATATGGAGAGCGCAGTTGATAATAAGCTCATACATGCAATGCAATAGTGGCGAAAACAGACAAAGTAATGTAAAAGGGGACTTTTTAAAGTCCCATGGATGAGCTCTGGATAATAAAAGGAAAAGAGACAGCAGTGGAAGAGAACCAGGCCTGGACACTTTATGTTTTACTTTTCCTTTCAGTTTGACGGTATCCTCCATGAGGAGCTGACGCTTGTTTGTTTTATTTTTTGCCCATTATAATTATTTAAAAGTTTGTCAGTTCTCCACCTCCTTCCTCTCGATGGGCAGGTAGCCATCAACTTCATTACAATGGTGCTGAAATCTGGGAGGAAGGAGGAACGCGCTGTCAGAGAGCCCTCGCCACTGAGTGAAGTTCACTGTGCCATTGAGTTGGAGAAGCAAGGTCTGCCACCATTGAAGTTTGAGGTCAACACTGAAGGAGCTTGCTGGGAGGACAGAACTTGCCGCCGTCCACCACAACCTGGAGGATGGGGAGTAGCAGGAGACGGGGGCTTACCACCATCGGAAAAATACGGGGAAGTCGCCGCCGTCTGCCGAGAGCTGAAGCCTGCTGTTGCCAGGCACCATGAATGAGGGTCTCCCAGCTGGTTGAGGACCAAGAAGCAGCATGTTTGGAGAATCTCTGTCTCCTCTGTCTCTCCTCAATGTTTCCAAATCCTAAAATCCTATAAATGTTAGTTTCTCATTAAAATTATTTAAGGGTTGGTCGGTTCTCCACCTCCTTCTTCCCAATAATCAAGTGGCCATCAACTTCATTACACTCTCAATTAAAACAAAATTCAACACGTATATTCCCATATAACACATAGAAAGACTTTTACAAACATTTTACAAAAATAAGCACAAGTCTTCCTGCTTTGGATGAAAGAGATGGTGTGACTGCCACTATGACAGAATGAATGTAGAGGAAGCACTGCATGTTGGGGTGTATGGCTAAGGTCAGATAATATGCAATTAATAAAATGTGCACTCTTACATGATGCAATGATCTTTTTTGTTCCTATGTCTAGATATGCTGATCGCCATTCCTAAGTTAAAATGTAATCTGAAGGAGAAGTTTCAATGTGTGTTTGAAGGAATTGCAAAGCAAGGAGACTCCACACTTCTGAATAACATCTACACGAATCTCTACATCACTCAGGGTGATAGTGAACAGATCAACACTGAACATGAGGTGAGACAGATTGAAGTTGCTTCCAGACGTCATGAATCACAAGAGGTTCAGATTGAATGCAAACGTTTGTTTGAAGCACCTGAACAAGACAAGCAGATCAGAACTGTACTGACAAAAGGAGTTGCTGGCATCGGGAAATCAGTCTCTGTGCAAAAGTTTGTTCTGGATTGGGCTGAAAAAAAAGAAAATCAAGACATCAACTTCATATTTCCTCTTCCATTCAGAGAGATGAACTTAAAGTTGAAAGAAAATCTAAGTTTGATGGATCTTATAACTCACTTTTTCCCAGAGACAAAAGGACTGAACCTTACAAGAAGGAATCAATTCAAAGTCCTGATCATCCTTGATGGATTGGATGAATTTCGTCTTCCTTTAAACTTTGCTGGTAAGGAGACTTGTCATGATGTATCGACAGCAGTCTCTCTGGAGGTTCTTCTGACGAACCTCATCAAGGGTAATCTGCTTCCTTCATCTCTCATCTGGATCACCACTAGACCAGCAGCTGCCAGTAAGATTCCTCCTGACTGTATCGACCGGGTGACAGAGATTCGAGGATTCAATGATGCACAAAAGGAGGAGTACTTCAGAAAAAGACTCACAGATGAGATTCAGGCCAAAGAAATCATTGATCATGTTAAAAAATCAAAAAGTCTCTTCATCATGTGCCACATCCCAGTCTTCTGCTGGATCTCAGCCACTGTGCTCCAGAACATTTTAGAGGAGAAAAAGAATAATGATGTGATCGTCAATCAGGCTGGTGTTGCCTCCAAAACACTGCAGAAATCAAATACTGAAGACACTCCCAAGACTCTGACACAGATGTACACACACTTTCTCCGCTTTCAAAACCTTCAGAGCAGACGAAAGTATAATGGAGAAAACACACCAGATGCTTCCTGGGACAAAGACACTATTCTTTCATTGGGGAAACTGGCATTTCATCAACTGGAAAGAAGCAACATGATCTTCTATGACAGAGACCTGGAGGACTGTGGTATTGATGTCTATAAGGCATCAGTTTGCTCAGGCATGTGTACCCAAGTTTTTAAGAAGGAAACAGGGATCATTCTTGGTACCATGTATTGCTTTGTTCACTTGAGCGTTCAAGAATTTATTGCAGCTCTTTATGCACATTTAATTCTAGACACCAACAAGAAAAGTGTATTTGATCAAGACTCTACAGAACAGGGAAACCAAAATCAATCCATGATTGATTTGCTCAAGACTACTGTGGACAAGGCACTTGAGAGTGACAATGGACACCTGGACCTTTTCCTTCGGTTCCTTCTTGGACTTTCACTCAAGTCCAATCGACACCTTTTACAAGGCCTTTTGACACAGCAAGATGACATTGACCAGAGCAAAGAGGAAATAGTAAGGTACATCAAACAGAAGTTTGAAGCTGATATTACTCCAGAGAGATCCATCAATCTGTTCTACTGTCTGAATGAACTGAATGACCAAACTCTAGTTAAAGAGATTCAGACCCACCTTAGCAGAGGAAGCCTCTCATCTGTTGATCTTTCACCTGCCCAGTGGTCTGCTTTGGCCTTTGTGTTGTTGACATCAGAGGAGAAGTTAGAGGAGTTTGAGCTTCATAAATTCAAGAAATCAGATGAGTGTCTCATTAGACTATCACCAGTCATCAAAACCTCCAAACGGGCTCTGTAAGTCAGTTTGTATTTTCAGTATATATCCAATATGAATATAGAATTGTAAATGTTCTTAACCTAATTCTGTGATGTTGTTTATGTCATTGTAGGCTTAAATGTTGTAACTTAACATACAGAAGTTGTTCAGCTCTGGCTAAAGTTCTTGAATCAGATACCAGTCTGAAAGAGCTGAACATGAACAACAATAATCTACGGGATTCAGGAGTGAAGCTGCTCTGCACAGGACTGAAGGATGGAAAATGCGAGTTGGAAATACTGAGGTAAGTTGTGTGACAGTTCACAATTTCCAAGAGTTTGAGAGTTTGAGTTTGAACCGCCAACTATTCCGGCAGATGCCGTTCCAGTACTGGGAAACACCCATACATGCTCACATTCACACACACTCATTCACTATGGTCAATTTAGTTCATCCAATTCACCTAAAGCGCATGTCTTTGGACTGTGGGGGAAACCGGAGCACCTGGAGGAAACCCACATGAACACAGGGACAACATGCAAACTCCACACAGAAATGCCAACTGACCCAGCCAAGGCTCAAACCAGTGACCTTCTTGCTGTGAGGCAACAGTGCTACCCACTGCACTACTGCACTGCCATCCCATTTGTTTCCAAGTGATCAAATCAAATTACTTTTTTCACAAATTATTCTTGGCAGTATTGTGTGTTCATGCTACATCTTGATGGTATGCAGTGAGGGGTATGGAGAGAGTTTGTGTGAGGTGTGTTAAGTGTTCATCAGCCTGATAGTCTGTGTGAAGAAACTTTGCTTCAGTTGGCTGGTGCATGACCGGATAATGCGGAACCGTCTGCCTGAGGGTAGCAGAGAGAAAAGTCTATGGTTTGGGTGGCTGGAGTCGCTGATAGTTTTCTTGGCTTTCCTCATGCACCGCCTGGTGTAGATGTCCTGGAGGGAGGGAAGCTCACCTCCTACCATGCGGCCAGCAGTTCGCACAATCCTATGTAGACATTTGTGATTGTTGCTGGTGCTGTTTCCATACCAGGTGGTGATGCAGCCAGTCAGGATGCTCTCCACAGTGCAGGTGTAGAACGAGCGGAGGATGTGGGGGCTCATTCCAAACCTCCTGAGACGCCTGAGGAAGAAGAGGCATTGTTGTGCCTTCCTCAGCACTGCATCTCTGTGAGCAGTCCATGTCAGATCCTCAGTGATGTGGACTCCAAGAAACTTGAAAGTGCTGACCTTCTCAACTGGTGTTTCGTTGATGGTGATGGGAGTGTGTTCTCTTTTCTCTATCCTGAAATCTTTGTGTGATGTTATTATGGGTTGTGCAGTTGTTTAATTACTTGTGCTATATGGAATTATACACATTTTCCATCTTTTCTTTGTAGACTCTCTAACTGTAGCATCACAGAAGAAGGTTATAAAGCTCTGGCTTCAGCTCTGAGATCAAACCCTTCACACCTAAAAGAGCTGGATCTCAGAGGAAACGATCCTGGACAATCAGGAGTGAGGGAGCTCAGCGATCTACTACAGGACCCAGACTGTCAGCTCAACACACTGAGGTGAGATGTCATTTGATATATGATGAATTGATCTGATTCCTTATTTATTTTCTCTGTCTTTAGGTTTTTGAGTCCCGCTGCAGATCAAGCCTGTCAGTTTGTGTCTGGATTTGTGGGTCAAAACCCATTATTGCTGAAAGAACTGAATCTGAGTGGACTTACGCTAGGAGACACACAAATGAATCAACTGGCTGCTCTACTGCAGGATAAACACTGTCGGATCAACACACTCATGCGAGTATAATGTATTTGAAATAGGGTTGTCAAAAGTATCAAGTTCGGTGCCAATCTTCGGTACCATTTTAAAAACATCCATTTCCACTAACATTTGAGTGCATTTTTAAACAAAGCTAATTGGCCATTGTGTTCACGTGTTCAACAACAACAACAACAACAACAGTGAAAAGTGGTGAAGCGATGACCTTCACAGCCAATCACAGTCATTCTCCTTTGGCTTCATCTTTGTTTATTGGGAAAAGTGGTCAGATTTTTTTCTCTCTCTCCCATATCTCTCTGTACCTCGTTCCTCTTGCCTAGTCTTATTCTATCTCTGAGGATCTCCTTGCCAGGCTCTCCAAACAATAAGAAATTATGGATTTGATCAACTGGTCTCTGAATGCAATTGACACCATCTTCTCAAAGAGAAGTCTGGGTTCGGGGGAACCCAATTGTCCTGCGGGAACGTTTGCAGCTAGATACATAATGGACGGGTGGGAGAAGTGGCGCGACATGTGCCTGGCTACTCTGTCCCTGGAGGATATTGAAGATATCTATCTATTCGAAACTTTAATAACAAGGTTTCTGCTAGTGGGCTTGTGACAAATCAAGGTATTTCATCATCATTATCATTTCTGTTGAGCACGTGAACACAATCGCCAGTCAGCTGTGTTTAAGAATTCACTCAAATGTTAGCGGGAAATGGACATTATTAAAATTTCAATACTGATTGGTACCGAACTCAATACTTTTGACAACCCTAATTTGAAATATGACATTTATATATTGTCAGTGCACTGCCAATGTTATTTATTATACAAAATTTGTAAAGAAACTAAAGAATGTTTTCTGTTTTTCTTTCCCTTCAGACTGAATAATAACAGTATTACTGCAGAAGGTTGTGCCGCTCTGACCTCAGCATTTAATTCCAACCCTTCAAACCTGAAAACGCTGTATCTGAGTGGAAATAAGCTAAGAAACACAGGAATATTAAAGATCTGTTGTCTGTTGGAAAATACACAATGCAGATTGGAGAAACTGGAGTGTGTATTTATTTGCCTATTTTTATATTTGAAACAAATATATATAATAATTTGATTATAAAGCATTCTCATTTCATTCTCATTTTAAATATTATATTACACACTAATAAATTCTGTGATTTGAGTCCATGTTTTTCTTTTGGGTGGCGGGGTAGCTTTATATTAATGTATTTCACCAATATGTGTATCATTTAATGTAGATAAGCTGTGTTATGTGGAAAAATTAATTTTCCATATTTGTAGTCTTTCAGACTGCAGTGTGACAGAAGAAGGTTATAAAGCTCTAGCTTCAGCTCTGAGATCAAACCCTTCACACCTGACAGAGCTGGATCTCAGAGGAAATGATCCTGGACAATCAGGAGTGAAGGAGCTCAACGATTTACTACAAGACCCAAACTGTCAGCTCAACACACTGAGGTGAGAGCTTTTATACTGATCAAATATCAGTATTTATCAGAATATTAATTCTGATACAAAAACCTTGTGAAACAAACCATTTTAGCATCAGAAGTTTGAACGACCAGTTGATGTTACTGCTACGATAAACTCCTATCACCCAGTGTTGTCATTATTATCGGTTTCAGGGTAAACCATTTTCTGACAGTTAGGTTTATTGTTTCCAATACCGTGATTGATTATCGTGATTTTGAAAACGTTGCAACATGCGATAAAAGGTATTTTTTCCATTCATTCATTTTCATTCAAACCATCTATGCAAATGCTAGATCGCTGAAGAACTACACATCCGCCACTATATGAAATACAACTCCCAGAAGTTTTTGCACTCACACACCAGTTCCTGATGCCCTCTGATTACTCACACACAGCTGAAAGCTCATGATGGACTGATAACCAGGACTATAAATGCATCTCACTCACACACACTTTGCTGAGTCTTATAATCTGTAAGAGACCATTAACGAAGCATTATCCTAGTTTTTGCCTTTCGTGGTTTTGACCTTTGCTTTGTTTATTATTTGTTGCTTTGCTACCTGTCCCAACCATGAGCTTGTTTTTCTGACTGTGCTTTGGATTAACTGCATGCTCCTGTCTTTTCCTGTTTTTACCTTTGCCTGCCTGACTATTCTTTTACGTGGATCTTCACCTCTGTCTCCGACTACAATGAGAGCGGAGCGTGAAATTTATATTTTAGAAATGCTTTATATTTTCACTATGTCACGGCAAAACAACAGCATAAACTACTATGACAATGTTCACCTCAGGTAATGATTATGTGCTTTATTCAGTGCTAAATGCTATCAATGTGAGTTTAAATATTATTTTACATGACATTTATTGTCATACTACTGAAAGCAGCAACAGAAAGTTCACCTCAGATCTCGGAAATAAAATATAACTAGCAAACTAGCTATTTTGAAAAGGAATGTCTGAACTGGGACCAAACCAACAACATGAGTCACTCAGCAGCCTATTAATAATGGTAAAGAGGTTAAATAGTATTTAAAAAAAGAAATTATTAATTAGATTAAAATCCTGTACTATTTTGTTGGGGGTGCAGTGGCTGGTATATAAATGTTTCTGTTGTGTTGCGTTGTGTTTGGTGAAGACAGATAAACTGCTTGTCGCATTGCATATTGTTAGGACATTCTGTAATGATAAATCCTAGTAATGTGTTATTGTGCACCGAGGCTTCGAAGCATGTATCAAAACGATGATGCATCTCGCAGTGAAGCAGTGTATAGGAGCTTGATTTGTTTGGCCATTACCCACGTGACTCCATGAATTTTGATTCAAAAGCTTAAACACCCTCGTGGGTTAGTAAAGTGTATAGCGAGAGATTAGGCATCGATTATATACATTTCTGCTGTTTCAAAGCACTGCACTGTTCCCACACACCAGTAATTCAGCTAAAATAGAATAATAATTTATAGTAAAAAGCTTTTGAACCATACTAAAGTTTATTAGTGTATTAAATATTTACAACTGTTTCTATAGAATGCCACTGCATATTGTAGTATAGTTTGTAACGGAGGGCAGCTAACGAATGCCGTGCAGAAGTGGGTCTCCTGCTATATCTTCTCTGTCTTTAGGTTTTTGAGTCCCGCTGCAGATCAAGCCTGTCAGTTTGTGGGTCAAAATCCGTTACTTGGGAATGAATTGAATCTGAATGGACAAAAGCTTGGAGACACACAAATGAATCAACTGGCTGCTCTACTGCAGGATAAACACTGTCGGATCAACACACTCATGTGAGTAAAATGTATTTGAAATAGGATTGTCAAAAGTATCAAGTTCGGTACCAATCTTCGGTACCATTTTTAAAAACATCCATTTCCACTAACATTTGAGTGCATTTTTAAACAAAGCTAATTGGCCATTGTGTTCACGTGTTCTACAGATATGACTGTGTTTGGTTGTGAAAGTCATTGGTTCAACACTCTTCATTTATGTTCACCAAGTGCAAATGCACAAACACTGGAGTATGTCAAAGCTGCGTAGATCAGCTAATCCATCAGCGGTTTACCCATATGCCAGCTTATTTAATAGACCAGCTGATCGAACTTTGAAACGCTACAGGGTCTGTGTGTCTGTGTTTGCACTTGGTGAACAACAGTGAAAAGTGGTGAAGCGATGACCTTCACAGCCAATCACAGTCATTCCTCTTTGACTTCATCTTTGGTTATCGGGAAAGGGTAGTCAGATTTTTTTCCCCTTTCTCTCATATCTCTCTGTACCTCATTCCTCTTGCCTAGTCTTATTCTATCTCTGAGGAGCTCCTTGCCCGGCTCTCTAAACAATAAGAAATTATGGATTTGATCAACTGGTCTCTGAATGCAATTGACACCATCTTCTCAAAGAGAAGTCTGGGTTCGGGGGAACCCAATTGTCCTGCGGGAATGTTTGAAGCTGGATACATAATGAACGGGTGGGAGAAGTGGCGCGACATGTGCCTGGCTGCTCTGTCCCTGGAGGATATTGAAGATGTCTATCTATTCGAAACTTTGATAACAAGGTTTCTGCTAGTGGGCTTATGCAGGGCTCTGGGGAATCAATGATTGATAAAAGTGGTCAGTGCGGCTTAAAACCCCACCAAGCTGGCCGGCTGGATTGAAACGGTGGTGAGTCAAATTTTTACTAATCAGACTGTAGTTATAGACCACAAACTGGAAAACATCAGGCAGAAATTGGCGGCTTTGCAGCGAGATTTGGACAGACCTAAAGCCCAGTGACGGACATAAGATATCTGCAAAATTGGCAGATATTGACCCAAATTTGGAAAACTTTTTTCTTTTCTCTTTCTGCTTCTATGTGACACTCCTGCCAGACAGCCTCGGCTGGAGACGAACAATTTCCCCCAGAGAACAAGATAAAGAGATGCTCTGAATTCCTGCTCCCTGTTCCAAGGACACCTGTTGAGACACTACAGGCTTACACACACACACACACACACACACACACACACACACGTACACAGCTCCAGATAGACAGTCACTACATAACCCTGCATCCCACGCCTTCATGTGCTTTCACCCACCGGTGTGGGTTGGCAGGTCTGTGACCAGCACCCCTGCCTGCGGGACCATATGGCTGCTGCCTTTATCAGACTTTTTTCCCTGATCTCACACTGCGCTTCTTCAAGGATAGTCTGAGAGGGACTTTTTTTTCGCCTCCCTCTTCCCTAATGTATCTTATTTCCTCTTTATTAAAGCTACCTCTTGTCTGACCAGTCTTCCCCTGAAATGTGTGATGTTTGTGTGTGGTTGTGGGGGTCCAATTTCACTACATATAAAAGTGTATGTGACAAATCAAGGTTTTTCATCATCATTATCATTTCTGTTGAGCACGTGAACACAATCGCCAGTCAGCTGTGTTTAAGAATTCACTCAAATGTTAGCGGGAAATGGACATTATTAAAATTTCAATACTGATTGGTACCGAACTCAATACTTTTGACAACCTTAATTTGAAATATGACATTTATATATTGTCAGTGCACTGCCAATGTTGTTTATTATTGTAAATTTGTAAAGAAACTAAAGAATGTTTTCTGTTTTTCTTTCCCTTCAGACTGAATAATAACAGTATTACTGCAGAAGGTTGTGCCGCTCTGACCTCAGCATTTAATTCCAACCCTTCAAACCTGAAAAAGCTGTATCTGAGTGGAAATAAGCTAAGAAACACAGGAATATTAAAGATCTGTTGTCTGTTGGAAAATACACAATGCAGATTGGAGAAACTGGAGTGTGTATTTATTTGCCTATTTTTATATTTGAAAAAATATATATAATAATCTGATTATAAAGCATTCTCATTTTATTCTCATTTCAAATATTATATTACACACTATTAAATTCTGTGATTTGAGTCCATGTTTTTCTTTTGGGTGGCGGGGTAGCTTTATATTAATGTATTTCATCAATATGTGTGTCATGTAATGTAGATAAGCTGTGTTATGTGTAAAAATTAATAGTAGACATATTTGTAGTCTTTCAGACTGCAGTGTGACAGAAGAAGGTTATAAAGCTCTAGCTTCAGCTCTGAGATCAAACCCTTCACACCTGACAAAGCTGTATCTCAGAGGAAATGATCCTGGACAATCAGGAGTGAAGGAGCTCAACGATTTACTACAAGACCCAAACTGTCAGCTCAACACACTGAGGTGAGAGCTTTTATACTGATCAAATATCAGTATTTATCAGAATATTCTGAAACAAAAACCTTGTGAAACAAATTATTTTAGCATCAGAATTTTGAACGACCAGTTGATGTTACTGCTACGGTAAACTATCATCTAGTGTTGTCATGATAACCGGTTTTAGGGTAAACCATTTTCTGACAGTTAGGTTTATTGTTTCCAATACAGTGATTGATTATCGTGATTTTGAAAACATGCGATAAAAGGTACTTTTTCCATTCATTCATTTTCATTCAAACCATCTGTGACTGTTACGATCCCCAGCTATCTAGCATTTGTAGATCGCTGGAGAACTAGACATCCGCCACTATATGAAATACAACTCCCAGAAGTTTTTGCACTCACACACCAGTTCCTGATGCCCTCTGATTACTCACACACAGCTGGAAGCTCATGATGAACTGATAACCGGGACAATAATGCATCTCACTCACACACACTTTACTGAGTCTTGTGATCTGTAAGAGTGCATTAACGAAGCGTTATCCTAGTTTTCGCCTTTCGTGGTTTTGACCTTTGCTTTGTTTATTGTTTATGATGTTTTGCCACCTGTCCCAACCATCTGCCTGTTTTTCTGACTACGCTTTGGATTACCTGCATGCTCCTGTCTTTTCCTGTTTTGACTTTGGCCTGCCTGACTATTCTTTACGTGGATCTTCACCTCTGTCTCCGACTACAATGACAGCGGAGTGTGAAATTTCTATTTTAAAAATGCTTTATATTTTCACGACGTCGCTGCAAAACAACAGCATAAAAAACTATGACAATGTTCACCTCAGGTACCGATTATGTGCTTTATTCAGTGCCAAATGATATTAATGTGAGTTTAATATCATTTTAAATGACATTTATTGTCATACTACTGAAAGCAGCAACAAAGTTTACCTCAGATCTCAAAAATAAAATAACTAGCAGACTATCAGCAGTTAGAAAAGTAAAGTCTGAACTGTGACCCATCAACATCAGTAACTCAGTAGCCTATTAATAATGGTAAAAAGGTATAATAGTATTCAAAAAGAAAGTAGTGATGAGATTAAAATGCTTTACCATTTGTTGGGGGTGCAGTGGCTGGTATATAAATGTTTCTGTTGTGCTGCGTTGTGTTTGCTGCAGACAGACAAATTGCTTGTTGCATTGCATATTGTTAGGACATGGTGTAATGGTAAATCCTAGTGATGTGTTGTTGGGCACCGAGGCTTCAAAGCATATATAGAAAAGATGATACATCTCGCAGTGAAGCAGTGTACCAGAGCTTGATTCATTTGGCCATTACCCACGTGACTGCTTTGAATTTTGATTCAAAAGTTTAAGCACCCTCATTGGTTAGTAAGGTGTATAGCGAGAGATTAGGCATTGATTACATACATTTCTGCTGTTTCAAAGCACTGCGCTGGTCCCACACACCAGTAATTCAGCTAAAATAGAATAATAATTTATAGTAAAAAGCTTTTGAACCATACTAAAGTGTATTAGTGTAATAAATATTTACAACTGTTTCTATAGAATGCCACTGCATATTGTAGTATAGTTTGTAACGGAGGGCAGCTAACGAATGCGGTGCAGAAGTGGGTCTCCTGCTTGATCTTCTCTGTCTTTAGGTTTTTGAGTCCCGCTGCAGATCAAGCCTGTCGGTTTGTGGGTCAAAATCCGTTACTTGGGAATGAATTGAATCTGAATGGACAAAAGCTTGGAGACACACGAGTGAATCAACTGGCTGCTCTACTGCAGGATAAACACTGTCGGATCAACACACTCATGTGAGTATATTTGACATTTAAAGTGTTACAGTACTTTTAACAGAAATTACTGAAAACATTTATTATGTTAGTCAGTATTTTCGTTTTTTTGTTACAAAAAGAGCACTGTATTAAAATTATGCAGGCATTTAAAACACAATTAAATACAAGTCATGCGAGAGATCTGCAGAGCGGATGGCAACATCAAGAGCCTGAGGTATCAAGACATTTGTGCTGCCCATTACATTACAAACCACAGGAGAGGGTGAATTCTTCAGCAGGATAGCGCTCCTTCTCATACTTCAGCCTCCACATCAAAATTCCTGAAAGCAAAGAAGGTCAAGGTATTGGCCAGCCCAGTCACCAGGCATGAACATTATTGAGCATGTCTGGGATAAAATGTAGGAGGAGGCATTGAGGATGAATCCAAAGAATCTTGATGAACTGCAAGAACCTTTTCTTTGCCATTCCAGATGACTCTATTAATAAGTGATTTGAGTCATTGCAGAGATGTATGGATGCAGTCCTCCAAGCTCATGATGGCGTCAGACACAATATTCATTCTTTCTCCACTGCACCATGACTTTATATTCTATACTGGACATTATTTCTGTTAAGTGACAAGACTTTTGTCAAAGCAAAGTCAGACCTTACTGTCCTAATGAAATCATTAAACATCAAGGCATGATCATATTTTATTTTCGTAAAATAAGCCTAATCTAGAGGCCTTTTTTATATGAGCCACTTCTGATACCAAATGATCAACTAGAAGTCAAGTTCTTATTTGTTGTCCCTAAAAATTGGATTGACGACAAGACTTTTGTCAGGTAGTGCATAAAGTGACATTGTACTGAACCCAACATTTTTACGGTGTACTGTAGCTTATGACAGACTCAATATTCACTGTAGCAATCTGAGTCATTGTTTCTCTCTCTCTCTCTCTCTCTCTCTCTCTCTCTCTTTCTTTCTCTCTCTCTCTCTGTCTTCAGTCTGTGGACATGCAGCATTACAGAAAAACAGTGTATCACCCTAACTTCAGCTCTAAAATCAAACCCATCACACCTGAGAGAGCTGGACCTCGGCGTGAATAAAATAAACAAAGCAGTGAATCACTTATGTAACCTAATAAAGGATTCACGCTGTGAACTGGAGAGACTGAGGTAAGAAAATACCTTCAAATAGAAGAATAAACGTGATTAAAGCAGGTTTCAACAGTTTAAAAATCACATATTAAAGGGATAATTCACCCAGAAATGACAATATATTACCATGTACTCACCTTCAAGTTGTTCCATACATTTATGAGTTTCCTTTCCCTCTTGAACAGAAAAGAAGATATTTATATAAATGTTAGAAACCTGTAACTATTGACTTCCACAGTGGGAAAACGGTTTTGAAATATGTTGGACCTGCTTTGAAAACCATTGACTTCCATTGAAAACTATTGACGTCCACAGTGGGAAAACAGCTCAATGTTTTTCAATGGTAATCCAACATTTTTCAAAATATCTTCTCTTGTGTTTAACAGAAAAAAACAAGCTCAAATGTTTTGATTTTAATATGCCAAAAGATTTCATAGGTGTCTGTGAAGTTAAGCTTTTTCTCTCTCTTTTTTGGAGCACACTGGCTTATAGATATCCTTAAAACTAAAAAAACTAACATCTAAAAAACTTCGTTCTCATTTCTTTTCCTCTATTGATGGGACTATAGAATAGAGAGTTGTTTTCTGGTGTTTTATTTTCTACTCACTCTCTCTTTCTAGGTTAAGAGGCTGTGAAATCACACAAGAAGGTTGTTCTGCTGTAACTTCAGCTCTGAAATCAAACCCATCACACCTGAGAGAGCTGGACCTGGCTCAGAATCCACTTGGAGACCTTGGAGTGAAAAACCTCAGTGATTTACTGATGAATCCACAATGCAAACTGGAGAGATTATAGTTAGTATCATTATAATGTAGATGTATTTAACAGTAATATGAACAGAATTTTCAACACAGGCTCATTATGAAAATGTACCCTCGTATACATTTTTGGAGAGCGTGAATTATGTAGCCAGAGGTACGTATGGCTGCATTTCATCTTTAAAATGAACGCTCCAGGGCGGTATGACGCCGTTCCTTTTCGCGCTTACCAGCTGACTTCTTACCTCCACGTGGATGGCTTTTGCGCTGTTACCAGTTTTCCCAGTGGCTCGCTGTGTATGTTGGTGGACTTGAGAAGCAAGGAGTTGAAATGAGTTGACCACGACAATGGGGTTCGAGTCCAGTGAAGAATGGTTCCAGAAAGCAGGTAAAACAAAAGGCAAGAAATAAAATAAACAAGTTAATAACAGGGTGAGAGCACGGTAAGATCTGAAAACGTGGTAAAAATCAAGCTGCAGCAAGGGCTTTTCTTTTTCTGGATTGCTTTTTAAATCACTGTCTGTTGAGTTTAGGGAAGGGGGTGGGCTGGGGATCGGTCAGTCGGTCGGTCAGTCAGTCAGTCAGTTGACAGCGGCCTCTGGTGGATTTACGTGAGAACAGCAGGCATGAATGGCACTCGTGAAAGAAATTTGAGATCTGAAAAAGCATACACAGCGCCCTCTGGTGGATTCGGGAAAACAAAAACTGCAAAAAACGTACCTCCTGGGACATATTGGCGCTCTCCAAATATGTAAATAGGGGTATGTAATCAGAATGAGCCTGGGTTAAAATTTGTAAACTGTAGCTTAGCATCTTTTGGTCTTTCCCATTGGCCACAATAATAAAAAAATCAATTTCTATCTAGTAAATGACTAAATATACTGTATTTGACAGATTGTGTGCTTACTGTAACTCTTTAATAAGTGAATCATCATAGATCTTAGTCACCGTGTTTTCTCTTTCTGTCTTCAGTCTGTGTCATTGCAGCATTACAGAGAACCAGTGTTTCATCCTGACTTCAGCTCTGAAATCAAACCCTTCGCACCTGAGGGAGCTGAACCTCAATGGGAACAAAATAAAAAACACAGGAGTGAATTATTTATGTGACGTACTGAAGGATTCACGCTGTAAACTGGAGAGACTGAGGTGGGATATTCACTTACAGATATCAAAATTAAGTTTTGAAACATTTCTCACCCTGATGAAAAATGTAGCTTAAACCAGCCTAGACTGGTTGGCTGGTTTTAGCTGGTCGAGCAGCCTGGTTTTAGAGGGGTTTTGGCCATTTCCAGGCTGGTTTCCAGCCTGGTTTAAGCTGGACATAGCTGGTTTTGGCTGGGCTCCCAGCTTGTCTAGGCTGGTCAAGCTGGTTTTAGCTGGTCAAATGGCCAAAACCTCTCTAAAACCAGGCTGGTCGACCAGCTAAAACCAGCCAACAAGCCTAGGCTGGTTTAAGCTGGATTTTTCTATAGGGCAATAATAATAATAATAATAATAATAATAATAATAATAATAATAATAATAATGATAATACTGAACCACTGTGATGACGGGCTTTGGCTGAGGGATTTTAGAAAAACCAAAACAACAATTCCAATGTTTTACAATGTGGTCGATCTGCTGATTTGTCCATTAATGCATCCCATATCATCACATGATCTGTTGAAACAAAGTCTCATTATGTTTTTGACGCACATGCTGGAATTTATTTGATAAATATGTTTCAATCGTAGTGCACTTTTTTATAAAAAGTTTATCCTACTCAGTTGTGCACACTGATTGTTTATGCGCATTTCAAATTGTATTCAGCAAAGATATTCCAAAATGTGCATAAAAATAGTTGTATTCAAACATACCTTTTGATGTGTTGTGAAATAGACCGCTGAAAATCACGTGACGACACATACACATGCACATACACATGCACTGAAAGCTGCTTCAACATATTCTTGCATCTGAGCTTCAGGCAGTCAGCGGGAGCTCTGAACACACCTGCCCGAACATCAGCCAGTCCATCTCGAATCTGCCGCTAAATCTCATCTCATAGTTTTTAAACGTGATCTATTATTCATCTTGTGTAGACCTATTGGATGCCCTTCCAGCCACAACCCAGTACTGGAAAACACCCATAGACTCTCGCATTCACACACTCATACACTACGGCCGATTTAGTTCATTCAAATCACCTATAGCGCATGTCTTTGGACTGTGGGGGAAACCGGAGCACCCGGAGGAAATCCATGCCAACAAGGGGCAGAACATGCAAACTCCAGACAGAAACCCCAACTGACCCAGCCGGGGCTTGAACCAGCTACCTTTTTGTTGTAAGACGACACTTGTGAATCACAAAATACAGATATTTGATATATGATTGGAGGTTGGACATTGATTGAAATTTCTTGACAATAATTCGGATCACACATGTAGGTAGGGATATACTCAGGAGTGTGAATCTTCAAGAAGTGAGTTTGACACACCTGGATAATATCAATATAGAAATGACGAATGATTTCTTCCTTTTTGTCTGTTTCTCTCTCTAGACTATATGAATGTGGCATTACAAGTGTTTCGTCTTTAACTCAGTGTTTGATAAACACAAAAGCCCTGGACTTTTTAAAGGAGCTCGATCTGAATGTAAATAGCATAGCAGACTCAGAGCTGCAGCGGCTCACTGATGTGACAAAGGACTCAAACTGTGAACTGAGGTGAGCAAACAACACTTTGATTTCATATTAATCCCGTGTACCTAAAAAGTAGTACTGCGTCCATCTTTTGTCCAAAAAGTAATTCATTTTTAATTCACATAAGAGACCGATTTCTGGAGAAAATTTCAACACAGATTTATTGTGAAAACATACACCCGCATACATTTCTGGAGAGCATGAATTATGTAGCCAGAGGTACTTATGGCTGTGTTTCGTCTTTAAAATGAATGCTACAGGGCGGTATGATGGCGCAGATGGCTTCTGTTTATTTTCGTGCTACCAGCTGACCTCTTTCCTCCATGTGGACGGCTTTTCCGCTGTTATTAGTTTGTCCAGTGGCTCGCCATATACGTCGGAGGATTTAAAACGCAGAGAGGGTTCGAGTCCGCCGAAAAATGGTTTCAGAAAGCGGGGAAAACAAAAACAAAAGGCAAAAAATTATATGAACAAGTAAATAACAGTGTGAGATTATGGTAAAATCTGAAAACGTGGTAAAAAATCAGGCGAGGGCTTTTGTTTTTCTGGATTGCTTTTGAAAACACTATTGGTTGGGTTTAGGGAAGGAGGAGGGTGGGTCAGTCGATCGGTCAGTCAGTCAGTCGACAGTGGCCTCTGGTGGATTTACGTGAGAACAGCAGGTGCGAATGGCACTCGCAAGAGAAATTCGAGATCTGAAAAAGCGTACACAGCGGTCTCTAGCGGATTCGCAACAACAAAACTGCAAAATAAAACATAGCCCCTGGGATATATTTGGCGCACTCCAAAAAAAAAAATAAAAATAAAATAAATATATATATATATATATATATATATATATATATATATATATATATATATATATATATATATATATATATATATATATATATACATATAGGGGTACTTAATCAGAATGAGCTTGGATTGGAGAATTTACTACAACCTATGATATCACAGTAAATACAAAAAGAGACACTGTAAAAATGTAACTAGAGCAGTGTTTCCCAACCCTGTTCCTGGAGGCACACCAACAGTTCATGTTTTGGATGTCTCCCTCATCTGACCCATTAACTTCAGGTTTTGGAGTCTCTTCCAATGTTCTAATTAGGTGTGTTTGATTAGGGAGAGAATGAAAATGTGTACTGTTGGTGTGCCTTCAGGAACAGGGTTGGGAAACTCTGAACTAGAGGATATATGGCAATAACCAATGAAAGTTTCACTGACAGATTAAATTAGCATTTGTGCATTTGCATTCATTCATCAGCATTTTTTGCACATTTTTGCAAAGGCATAATATGAACAAAGAGGACTACATGACCTAAACAAATCACTGCAGTTTATGCAAGTTTCAAAGATTTACACCAAGAGTTTTACATGCAGTGTAATTACTTAATAAGTCTTTTAAGGAGTTCACATATACTGCTGAACTCAGAATTATTAATGTAACTGATTTCTTTTATCTTTGTCATGATGACAGTAAATAATATTTGACTAGATATTCTTCACGACACTTCTATACAGCTTAAAGTGGCATCTAAAGGCTTAACTAGGTTAATTAGGTTAACTAGGCAGGTTAGGGTAATTCGGCAAGTCATTGTATAACAGTGGTTTGTTCTGTAGACAAAAAAATATAGCTTTAAGGGGCCAATATTGACTTTAAAATGGCTTTAAAAAATTTTTAAACTGCTTTTATTCTAGCTGAAATAAAACAATTAAGACTTTCTCTAGAATAAAAAATATTATAGAAAAATACTGTGAAAAATTCCTTGCTCTGTTAAACAACTTCTGGGAAATTTTTGAGAAAGAAATTCACAGCAAGGCGAAAATTCTGACTTCAACTGTATATCAAAATCTTTTCTGAAAATAAAAAGTATCGGAGTTTGTTTGAAAATGTACATTTGTGGATGTAAAATCTAGCCAGAAAAAGCTATAAATTAACAATAAAATGTACAATGAACATCATCGGCATGTATTGATCGACAGGAGTCACGGGTTCTTCAGTCACACAAACAGAAAAAAGATGCAATTTTTAAAATGTTATTCAAAACACTAAATATGTTGTAGGAATATTAACACACGTCTAAATGTATTTAAGTTATTTATTTAATGTAAATCATTTTTTCTCAGATAACTGAAATATGTGACCCTTTGAAGTGTCAATTTATTTTAAAATTGAGATTTACATCTAATCTGAAAACTGAATTAATAAGCTTTCCATTTATGTGTGTATACTTTTTAAAGACATTATAATATTTGGTTGATATACAACTATTTTAAAATCTGGAATCTGAGCATTCAAAAAAACTATAAATACTAAAAAACAAATCACCTTTAAAGTTTTTTTTTTAATTAAGTGCTTAGCCATGCATTTTACTAAAGAAAGAGTTTTAATATATTTACAGTTGGAAGCTTATTAAGTGTCTTCATGGAACAGTATCCTAATATTGTAATGATTTTTGCCATAAAAGTAAGATCAATCATTTTGGCATATAAAAATCACTGTGTAGCTTTTGCCAAAAATATACCCTTGCAACATAAGTCACTGTAAGTTTCATGGTCCAGCGTCACATACACATTTCACACATTTCCATGTTGTTCCACCTAACACTAATCGGTTTCTCTTGTTCCTCCTTACCGTTTTCAATAGCTGTTCCTGCCTCAGTCAAGTCTTAACTTGTGATGTCAGAAGGAACCCCTATTAAAGGCTTCTGTCAGTGTCAATATGTCATGCGAGCAGCTCTCTGAGGAAACAAAGGATGTTTTTGGAAATCAACACTTGATCTCTTTGGAAAAATCAGCTTCTTCTTTGATGGAGGCAGATTGAGATCAGAGCTCATCCTTCATGTTTCTCTGCTTTTTTTTGACCATGCTATAGTCAAGCTCATCCCAGATCTATAAGACGTTTAATAAATAATATACTAAACATGTTTGGTATCATTTAAATGTGATTAGCATAGTTTTCTAGTCCCATAGTTTTGAACTGAAAGATTTTAAAAGTATAGCTATATTTTACTTACTGTAAAATGTTCAGGTCTAGAATCTGAATTAAAGTAAAATGTTATTTTAATTCCTCAATTTGGAGGATTTTTTAATTATAATTAAGTGTTTAATTAAATGTTGTTGAAGTGTCAGCTGATTTTGTACTCAGAATCAGCCCATATCATGTCTTTCAGATGCCGGGAATGTATCTTTTACTTTTTATTTCTGAGCATTTTAGTTTTAATTTACTTTTAAGTTTTGAATAGGCTATTTACCATGATATTTATCACGATATACGGTATTATCATTAACTAAACTGAAAAAAGGTTACTTTAACAGGTATAATAAGCCAAAAACTGCTTTATTGTATATACATATTCAGAGTAAATAAATGTTTAAAATTGAACAAGTGAAATTGCTAAAGAATGATAAAGTTCAATGGCTAACACTTAACAATAAAGCCTGATGATTCTTAAAGATGTCATAAGTCTGTGTTAAGCTAAATGATTGTAACTGAACAGACAGAGAGCAGTCTGAAAGAGCTTGAACGCAAACAACAATAATAACCTGCAGGGTTCAGGAGTGAAGCTACTCGGCGCTGGACTGAATAATAAAAAAGGCAAGATTGCAACATTAGGATGTTGTATTTTGCTATTTGCTTCTGTTATTTACTCAGGTTTTCTGAATTTATTCTTGTTATTTCGTTTTCTGACTTTTTAAAAAGTCCAAAATAATTTGTTGAAGCTTTAAATTGTTACTTCTTGTTAAACCGTTTGTTTAAAGTTCTCATTTGAAAAGTAGTAGGAGAGACTAGCCATGTTTATTTGCATATGTTCTCTCTCTGTTTTGTTTAGAATAGTTAGAAAAGACTTTCTGCCATCTTATTTCTTTTTTCTTCTTCATTTGGTAGACTAGTATGTGTTCTAGATTTGTTTTGTTTCTTATTTTTTGTTCAGTCTCTCTGAGGTATTGTAATTTCATTCATTATATATTTTTTGTCAATAAATAGAAATTGGTCATTCTGATGGCTAAACAGGAGTCTGTTTATTTGTGTCTCGCCCTTAGTCAACATAATAACTTTGGAAGTATAGTGACTTTTTTGAGCTCAAGGGAAACTAGTTGTGAACTTATGCTTTTTAAATTATCTTCATTCAATCATTCATTCATTCATTCATTCATTTTCCTTCAGCTTAGTCCCTTTATTCATCTGGGACTTATTCCACAGCCTCAGGGTGCTCTGGTTTACCCCACAGTCCAAACACATGCGCTATAGGTGAATTGAATTATCTAAATCGGCTGTAGTATAAGTATGTGTGTGTGTGAATGACCCAGATAGCATACGGATGGGGGCCACTTTAGGCAGTCATGCGGCACTGGTGGTTTTCCTTCGGCCCAGACAAAATTAATGTGAGCCTGAAGTGGCCCACCTGTACAATGGCAAAGGGTGGTCAAAGATTCCAATAAATATATGGGCCATTTAAGGCAAAGAGTATGCCACTTATGACTAAATGTAATCTGAATGTGAGCCTAATGTGACCCATGTAGAAATTGGTAAATTTGGCCCAAATGATGGAGGACAAATGTGGGCCACAGTTGGCAAAAATGTGGCATAGTCATTTAAGGGGAAACTGGGTCTAAAGCTGAAGTGGCTCACATGTGTAGGTGCAAATGTGGCCCAGTTATCTTAAGACATATGTGTGCCACTTTTGGCAAATATTCGGCACAGTAAGCTCTGGCTAATGTGGCTGTGAGCCTAATGTGGCCCAGAGAAAATATGGCCAATGTGGCCCAGTTATTTTAAAATATATGTGGTCCACTTTTGGTAAATATTCGGCACAGTAAGCTCTGGCCAATGTGGTTGTGAGCCAAATGTGGCCCAGAGAAAATATGGCAAATGTGGCCCAGTTGTTTTAAAATATATGTGGTCCACTTTTGGTAAATATTCGGCACAGTAAGCTCTGGCCAATGTGGTTGTGAGCCTAATGTGGCCCAGAGAAAATATGGCAAATGTGGCCCAGTTATTTTAAAATATATGTGGTCCACTTTTGGTAAATATTCGACACAGTTAGCTCTGGCTAATGTGGCTGTGAGCCTAATGTGGCCTAGAGAAAATATGGCAAATGTGGCCCAGTTATTTTAAAATATATGTGGTCCACTTTTGGTAAATATTCGACACAGTTAGCTCTGGCTAATGTGGCTGTGAGCCTAATGTGGCCTAGAGAAAATATGGCAAATGTGGCCCAGTTATTTTAAAATATATGTGGTCCACTTTTGGTAAATATTCGACACAGTTAGCTCTGGCTAATGTGGCTGTGAGCCTAATGTGGCCTAGAGAAAATATGGCAAATGTGGCCCAGTTATTTTAAAATATATGTGGTCCACTTTTGGTAAATATTCGACACAGTTAGCTCTGGCTAATGTGGCTGTGAGCCTAATGTGGCCCAGAGAAAATATGGCAAATGTGGCCCAGTTATTTTAAAATATATGTGGTCCACTTTTGGTAAATATTCGACACAGTAAGCTCTGGCTAATGTGGCTGTGAGCCTAATGTGGCCCAGAGAAAATATGGCAAATGTGGCCCAGTTATTTTAAAATATACGTGGTCCACTTTTGGTAAATATTCAACACAGTTAGCTCTGGCTAATGCAGTCGTTAGCCTATAGTGGCCCAGAGATGATTTGGCAAATGTGGCCCAGTTATCATATGTGGACCACATAGACTAAAGTCACCATCATGGAGAAAAGTGTTTGCTTTAGTTGGGCTCATAGCCCTGAATCTCTTAATAAAATATTTCCTTTTGTGCGACTAACTTTTAAGAACTTTGCTTAAAAAGTGTATTCATTACAGCACACAAGCCAAGTATAAAACAAACAAACAAACAAACAATAAAATGAAGTGAGGCACAACCTGTGATGAAATAATATAATTCACAGATGTTAACCAATGTTTAATCCATTGTTAGAAGTAACGTAATAACATGCTTGCTCATGCCACAGAAATATGAAGGTTTATAAGCAAAAAGCATTCTATGGTTCAACTTCTGCTCACAGAGACATCAATAATCAGCGTACGAACCTCAAAACAACTGTGACTATTAACAAAACATCACAAACAGGATACTAAAAGTGACAAAATCAACAACGTCAACATAAACAGCCGAATGAACAGCAAATAATCAAAACTGGAGCATCAATAAGCTATATAATGTGTTCATACTGCAATGCATGCTGGGATTTTTGTACTTTGCCATGCCCAGCAAGTGTTGGCCAAATCTGGGCCAGAATAAAAGCAAACTGTGGCCCAGAATAGAGTCAGTTCTGGTTCATTTGGTTGAATTCTGGCTGATATGTGGTATTGCTTTGGCTTATTTGTGGCCCAGATCTGACAAACAGGAGCGGACCGCCCTAGAGCCATCATTCCATTCAGTATGTGGTCCAGATGTAAGTGTCTGGTGTGGGCCAGATCTAGGCCAGAATAAAAGCAAACTGTGGCCCAGAATAGGGTCAGTCCTGGTTCATTTGGTTGAATTCTGGCTCATGTGATATTGGCTTAATTGTGGCCCAGATCTGGCAAACAGGAGCGGACCGCCCAAGTGCCATCATTCCATGCGGTATGTGGGCTGGATGTAAGTGTCTGGTGTGGGCCGGATTTGAGACACATGAATTTTGCTTGCTGGGGAGTGTGTATGGATGTTTCCCAGTACTGGGTTGCAGCTGGAAGGACATCCACTGCATAAAGCATAAGCTGGATGAGTTGGCGGTTCCTGCCGCTGTGGCGACCCTAGATTAATAAAGGGACTAAGCTGAAAAGAAAATGAATGAATGAATGAAAAACAAAGCCTTGTGCAAAGAACGAAAGATTTTCTCAATATTTGACCCCAGCCATAGTAAAAGTGCAAAATACTACATAATTTTATCTTAAAGTAAGTCTTGTGCAATATAAGGGAGTTTTTTTTTTTTTTGCTGATAAGAGCTTAAACCACAAAAAGAGCAAAGTTAAAAATGTCAAGAAGAGAAATAACAACATTTTCTGTTCTGCTTTTTGATGACTCTTATTTTGAATCGGCTTCATCACATCCGCTAGCCATTTGGATTGTTTTCTGCTCGTGTTAAGATGAAATGAGTCCATGCTGTTGTGTTTAAGCGTTGGGTGATTGGCTCACGACTCATATGGAATTTATCAAAACATTATTAGGGTATAATTGATCAATTTAATCCGATGTAAACTGTACTGTTAAGCGAGCACGCGCAAAGTAACGTAGTGGTGGCACGGTTCATCCGGCCTGCTAACGTTAGCTGCTGTTGCACACAGCACTAACGTTCACTGATAACTGTTGAGAAATGGGCAAAAACCGCAAACGAAAGGGACAACTTCAATCTCCAGGAACTGGACCACATCCTGGCATGCGTCCCACAGGACCAGGCCCCCGTCCACCCAGACATCCTCCTCCACAAGGCGGGTTTCGCCCGATGGGCCCACCCGGACCGAGGTTTCCAGGACCCCATCCCGACTTCGGACCGCAACCCCCCAGAATGAGGATGATGATGGATCACATGGAAGGAGAGGAGCGGTTTATGGGGAATGAGCCTTTCCACCCAATGGGTTTTCCCGGCAGAGATGAATTCAGACCGCCGTTCGATGGTCCCGGTGATCCACACTTTCATCCAGAGTTTGGGAACAGACCACCAGGTCCGCGTTTTTTTCGCCCAGAGCTTGAATGTGGACCTCCGGAGTTTGTTGACAGACCTCAAGACTTCGGCCCGCCTGAGTTTTACGACAGACGTCCAGATTTCTGTCCGCCGGACTTTCGGGGAAGACGTCCAAACTTTCACCCCTCTGAGTTTGACGATGGGCCTGGTTTCCAAATGATGATCCCTGGATTCGACCAGATGGAGCATCACGGTCCAAGAGACCCGCATTTTGTGCCACCAATGGATCCGTATGTAAGTGTTTGAGAACCTTATTTAACGTCATTAAGTTAACCACTGTAGTCTTCGTTGAAGAACCAATTATATACAATTAATCTTTGTTCAAGCTGAGTAGCGTGGTAAACTAACTTATATCACTAGTAGTCAAGTTGTCACAGTTGAAAAATGAACAAATATGCGAATATAAACCAATTTTACCTCAATATTGTACAGCTTCAACACTAGACGACGTTAAAGCTAAGGTAAAGTTGGTTATACACGGTCACATACCGCGGTAAAGTTAGTTTGACGTTTGACATTCATTAGACATTCGGTTTCAAACCAATTAAATTATTTGCTCCTGTTACAGTTTGAGCCAAAAATATGTCAGATAGACATAAATATATTCCCTTTATGTTGCACAAGGCTTAATGTCTGTATTTAAAAACAATTAACCATACATAAGAATTAAAAATTAAAACATGAAATTATACAATAAGACCCGTACCAAAATGTTCAGCACAGTAATTGCTCAAGATTGACACACTTAAATGAGTTAAATTCTGACTAATATTTGTTATATATACTCGAACACTATATATTCGCAAATTTGTTATATATACTCGAACACTATATATTCGCACATTTGTTATATATACTCGAATATTATATATTCGTACATTTGTTATATGTACTCAAATGCTATATATTCGCATATTTGTTATATATACTCAAACACTATATATTCGAACATTTGTTATATATACTCGAACGTTATATATTCGCACATTTGTTATATATATACTCGAACGTTATATATTCGCATATTTGTTATATATACTCGAACACTATATATTCGCACATTTGTTATATATACTCGAATATTATATATTCGTACATTTGTTATATGTACTCAAATGTTATATATTCGCATATTTGTTATATATACTCAAACACTATATATTCGAACATTTGTTATATATACTCGAACGTTATATATTCGCACATTTGTTATATATACTCGAACGTTATATATTCGCACATTTGTTATATATACTCGAATATTATATATTCGCACACTTGTTATATATACTCGAACATTTTATATTCGCACATTTGTTATATATACTCGAACGTTATATATTTGCACATTTGTTACAAATACTCAAACGTTATATATTCGCACATTTGTTATATATACTCGAACATTATATATTCGCTCATTTGTTATATATACTCGAACACTATATTTTCGCACATTTGTTATATATACTCGCACGTTATATATTCGCAAATTTGTTATATATACTTGAATGTTATATATTTGCACATTTGTTATATATACTCGAACACTATATATTCGCAGTCAAGTCTGCACATATTGTGCAGTCTTGAATTGTGATGTAAAATTTAATACACAGTGAAAGAGTGAGAACTTCAACAAATTTTTCAACTTTTCTACTATTAAAATGTCTTACAGTTAGTGTAACAAGTTATTCATTCAGTGTTTTGTTTTTTACTGTGTAGATTCAGCTTCCTATAAATCTACTGAAGACTTCTGAAGGAGCATTGCAACATTATACATAGTGTCACAATAGTTTGAAACGGGTTATTTGAACAAAGTAAAATTTTGCGCACATCAAATAATAATAATTAGAGCTGCACGATTCTGGCTAAAATGAGAATTACGTTTTTTTTTGTTTGTTTTTTTTTTTTTTGCTTAAAATAAAGATCACGATTTTGTAGATGTAAAATAAAGGTTAATATGAGTCGGCAATTATTATTGTTTTTTTCTCAAACATATGGTAAAACAACAATAATAATATTATGTGTAGGTCTACTGGTTTCTATTAATAATTCTATTCTACTTATAATAATTCTGATGTTGATTTATGTTTGAGATATATGCTTGCAATCTGTCATTGACAACATTATTAGACCATTTTATTCACTGGTAAAATCAGTCAAAATTGCTTGTCGCAATCATAACTGTAAAATGCGATATGATTATTTAAATGATGTGCACGCTTTCGGTTTCATTTTCACTGCTAAGTGCTGTTCATACTTCGCGCGCGGCTCCTAAACGATCACTCTGTGCCACAAACTGAATATTATTTACAACTTTATTATCTGTTACTCACAGCCTATGCAGGTTCTGTTTACTAAAGTAGACGCGCGTGTCTATCATTAAGTAGGGTGCGCGCCCGACCCCTTCTTGGTAACAGGTCACGGTCAGCAGCTCACGCTTGTGTGATTTCCCAGCCGCGAATACAGCATTATATGAAGACAAAAATGAGATTTTTAGGTAAATTATACCTCATAAATACAGTATGTGACTCTTTCAACATCATTTGGAGGTGTCCATGTCGCTGAGCAATGTATGTGAAACAATGAAAAGACTCGTGCAGCCACCTTTGCTTCTCTCCTGAACTTGAAAATATGATTGGCAGACTCGTAGAAATGCTGGATTAAGATTGTCTAGGGGGTCAAATCGAGATCGCGATCTTTTTTCGATTAATTGTACAGCTCTTATAATAATAATAATAATAATAATAATAATAATAATAAAATTTCTGTTAAATTTTTAAAAAGGAATTTTATCACAATGCTGTTTCTCAGCTTCCATTGTATTCTTTCTCACATTGGAGGCAAACGTCTGTCATCATATCTTTTTATAGTTTAGACAAGAACAGGACTTTCTGTTCCAAAGATGGAAATTAGATTCAGCAAAACTGAAATATTGCATGAAGCATTTGCTAATAAAGTGCATTTTCTATTAATTAACTCAAAGAGAACAATATCGTCACTTTCTGATAAGGGTGTAACGGATCACGGTTGGCTTGTGATTCGTGCGGATCACAACTCACAGTTCAGAACACATGTGACCAGGGGATTAGGTTAATACATTTTTTTAAACTTGTAGATTAATCCTAAATTTGTAACAATCACAGTGAGATCGCCTCTCACGTCATTCAAATCGCATGTATGATAGCATTTAGGTTTTTCTGTAAAATATAATGATGACGGAAGAAGTCGTGGTAGGTTATTCAGGATGTGCTGGGTTTATTAGGATTATTAAAGGTGTTTTCTGTCACTATTTGTTTAGCCTGCATTAATACATTAGCCGCGTTTCCACTATCGCGCCTAAAGCGAGCAAGCCAGGGCGAGCCAAGGCCAGTCGCGTTTCCCCTATCACTTCCGGGGCGTAATCGGGCCAAAGCGGGGCTTCCTTGGGGCCAGCGTCCGGCCTTTTTCGGCCCGCCGAATACCTTGGGCCAAGGTGGGCCAACTGGGGCTTCGGGGCGGGGTTACGTACAAAGGCGGAGTTTTCCTGTCAGGTAAAGAGACAAGATGCTTTCTTCCCTTACATTTGTTTTGCTATCGCGCTAGCCTTGCAGCCAAAATCTGTGTTCGAAGTAAATGCCGCCGAACTCGAATGTCCTTATCCAGGGATCGCTGTCTGGCCTTACACCAACAGACCACAAACAGTAAAAAAAAGCAATCGCTTCAGTGTTCTCCATCTTCCAGCTCTCGTAGTGATGCCAGGTTGTGTTTGTGGTTATAATTTGAGTTTTTTGTTCCCGCTGAAGTGGGCGGGTTGTGTGACGGGTTGTGTGACGTTTGATTCGGGGGACGTTTGGGGGCGGTGTTTGCGTGACGCGCTGCGAGCAACTAGCCCGACAGTGGAAACGCGACATGATTTCGGCCTCATTTCTCAACCTCCCGGGCTATTGGCCCAACCTGGCCCGATTAAAGCCCTGGCTCGCACTGGCCCGATAGTGGAAATGCGGCTATTCAGTGTAAGCTGCATGCTTAATCATTAAAAGATCGGGATCTCAACACCCACACAACATAAATTATAAATGATGGTGATTTGCATATGTTTATTAATTCTTCAAATCGCTGCATTCTAGGCATGTGCCGGTATCACATTTTCATGCTGCGATTAATTGATTGAGCTTTTATCACGGTATACGGTGTTATCACGATATTGTAATTTTACTAGAGAAACAGGTAAAAAAACACAAAAAACTTCAGTTTCGTCAACTTAGTAACTTTAATAACTTTTTAATTAACTAAAAGTACTTCAAACATTTAAATACAAATAAATAAAACAATACACAATATAAAAGTAAACTTGAGCAATTATATCGAAGTGAATGTGCAAAGGGAAACCGTCTTCGATCAGCAATCCCTCTGCATTTTTTTGGAACCCAAAATATTTCCAAACCTCTGACTTTACCCTTTTTAAAGGGGGATAAATTGTCGGCAGTGTTCCTCCTTCCGCCATGCTTCTTCTTCGTGTGAGGATTATAGTGCGGTGGCAGCGGCGGCGCGCACTGCGTGCACACAGTGCTTCTACATGTGGGGATTGTTTACATCAGAGTGCGCATCAGTTCTGCGCAGCATATACGCAGTGTTTCTTCAAGCGGTTGATGGAAAATAAGCTAAGGTGCGTTCTAAGGAATATAAATTCGGATCTATTATTTTTCACGGTATTTTGAAGTGCCCGCGATAACAATATCGTGCATATTCATTACCGTGATTTATCACATTACCGAATACCGGCACAAGCCTACTGCATTCAAATCTGTCTGTGAAAAATGCAAAAATGCTAGAAAGAGATTGAGTTTTTAATCTTTTGAGATCGTGATCCAAAAAATGGTCCGATCCGTGATGAAAAAACCATAATGTGATCCAAACCATGAGATTTGTGATCCTATTGTAGTATTGGGTTTCTATTGTAGTTTATGCACATTTTATCAGATCATTTTATCTTACTCTGTTTTCAGCATCTTTGCATTTACATTACTATTACAATAGGTGGATGGAAACTTGGCTAGTGTAATGTAGATTTAAACAAATATTTTATCTGTTATATTTACAAGGGGAATCATGCTTTTGGAGCCAGAGGAGGGTTTGCTGGATCACCACCTGATTTCCAGGGCCCAGGACCAGCACAAACGCCACCTGAGGTATTTACATTTTTAATTCTAGCAATTCTATACTAAATGATTGCTATTTTGTCAAAGATCTGCAGTGTAATGTCTAATAAATATGCTCTCTCTTTTTTTTTGATAAATAGAACCAGCCTCCTCCTCCTCCTCCTCCTGGAGCTGCCTGTCCAACCCAACCTCAGAAGAAAAAGGATCAGTCGGCATCAAAAGACACTGAAGCTTCTAAATCGATGGCATCAAAAATAGCAGCATTTAAGAAAATGTCTGCAAGGTAATTTCCTAATAATAATAATATAATAATAATAATAATAATAATAATAATAATAATAATAATAATAAAAATAATAATATAATATTGACCTTAAAATGGTATTTATGAATGAAAATATAAAATAAAAAACTGCTTTTCTAGTGAAATAAAACAAATAAAACTTTCTCCATAAGAAAAATATAGAAAATACTGTAATAAATGTCTTGCTCTATTAAACATCATTTGGGAAAAATTCACAGGTAGGCGAATAATTCTGACTTCAGCTGTAAATTCTCAATGTGTTGTTAAAAGTTGTGGGCTTTTTGTTGTTTTGACATTGAAGTGTTCTGTCTTTTGTTTCAGCACTCCACGTGGACGTTCACTGGGAGTTATTTCTTTCATTGGGGTTAGTATTGTTACAATTGATTTGCTATCATTAATAACGATGAGGTGAAGATTTTGGTTTGTCCTACCTAGGTTTTGTGCTACGCCTAAGAGTATGGTGCAGTTTTTTTCACAGAGATTTTGTTCAAAGACACACACCAACATGTCCACAGACCAAAAAGTCATGATACTATTTGTCAAAAGTTTTAATGTTTTAAAAGAAGGCAGTTCTGCTCACCAAGCTTGCATTTATTTGATCAAAAACACAGTAAAAGTTGTGAAATAGTATTCATTTTTTAAATAACTGTTTTATTGAATGTAGTTTTACATTTAATTTTAGTTTTATGATTTAAAGCTGAATTTTCTTTATCATCACTCCAGTCTTCAGTGTCACATGATTCTTCAAAAATCATTATAAAACAATGATTTGCTGTTCACACTCACTGGCCACTTTATTAGGTACACCTTACTAGTACTGAGTTGGACCCCCTTTTGCCTTCAGAACTGCCTCAATCCTTCGTGGCATAGATTCAACAAGGTACTGGAAAATTCCTCAGAGATTTTGGTCCATATTGACATGATTGCATCATGCAGTTGCTGCAGATTTGTCGGCTGCACATCCATGATGCAAATCTCTTGTTCCACCACATCCCAAAGGTGCTCTATTGGATTGAGACCTGGTGACTGTGGAGGCCATTTGAGTACAGTGAACTCATTGTCATGTTCAAGAAACCAGTCTGGGATGGTTCACGCTTTATGACATGGTGCGTTATCCTGCTGGAAGTAGCCATCAGAAGATGGGTACACTGTGGTCATAAAGGGATGGACATGGTCAGCAACAATACTCGGGTAGGCTGTGGTGTTGATAGGATGCTCAATTGGTACTAATGAGCCCAAAGTTTACCTAGAAATATCCCCCCACCATTACACCACCACCACCAGCCTGAACCGTTGATACAAGGCAGGATGGATCCATGCTTTCATGTTGTTGATGCCAAATTCTGACCCTACCATCTGAATGTTGCAGCAGAAATTGAGGCTCATCAGACCAGGCAATGTTTCAAAGTTCAAAATAGAAGCTTTTATTTGCGTTATTTTTTTTATTTATATTATAAATGGATTTAGCTTCTCTCTTGAACTTTTTATTGAGCACATCATGATACTAGAACATTTGATGATTATGTGACACTGAAGACTAATAGTGCTTAAAATTCAGCTTTAAACCTCAGGATTTAATACAGTTTTATTTATTTAATATTGCTATACAATTTCACACTTTCACGGTATTTATTGTATTTTCTATTATATAAATGCAGCCTCTATGAGCAGAATAATCTTATCAACCCTGCATAGTCATCCATATAGGAGCTTTAACCTGATTGGTTAAAGCAAAGATAGGCAATGTCCAAATAGGAATGCAGATGTGCAGTTGGGTTTTGGTAAACATAGGATATAGATACTGTAGCACAGGGCCAGAAAGCCAGCAGGCTATACAGAGCTGACCTCAGACCTGTAAGAATGATCACTGGAAGCATATAACGCACACACAAAGCACAATCTGTTCTATACTCAAGGCTGTTTCTTGTACTCTCAGCCCTCTTATCAAAACTGCCACAATCTACATCGGGGTGTCTGCAGGGTCTTAAAAAGTCTCAAAAACAACATTTTAGGCCTTTTTTTAAAATCTTTTTTTAAACAGGTGTTAATTTGACTTATTTCATGTGTAGCTACCCATTCAGGCAAACGGCCATCCAAACGTTTTATTAAAATAGAAAGTCTATCATGCATCATACAAAGGAATTTACTTAAATATAATTAACATATGACATAGACAAATACCAAGGAAACCAATCCGGTAATAGTCCAGTTCATGTCAAGACATCTCCATGACCTCTGACCTGACTTGATAGATCCTGAAAATAGAGATTTGACACACAGAGACAGAGGAAGGAGACACTTGAACTGAACACATCGCTAAATTAGGTAATGATTAACTTTGTTCACTAATCAAAATCAAATCAAAGATTAAATACTGATTAAAATAATCATACTAATAAAGTCACTCCATCAAGAGGAACTCGGCTTAGCCTGACAGTTGAAGAAATTAAAGAAGTGATCATGTTTTTTTTCTCTCCATTGCATTTCTAATAATTAACTAATAATAATAACTAATAATATATATATATTTTTTGTCACTATTGTAAGTCGCTTTGGATAAAAGCGTCTGCTAAATGACTAAATGTAAATGTAATATGCATTAATGTATTTTAATGACTGCATTGAAATGAAATCGGATCGTATTTCATCTTGATAGAGGTGAATCATATCAGTATCAGTAGCTGCTTTATATGCATCTTTAATGTATCATATTCGTAGACATGATCAATGCATGTTCAAAACTAGCGATTACAAGCCTGCAACATGAATAACTTGGAGAAATGCATAGAATTTTTTTAATTACTGAAAATAAATAACGTCCTCTCCATTGCACAAAGCACTTTTGACTTTTTATTGTTGAAATATTTTTATAATTATAGAAAATTAATGTTTATGAAGTGTTGTAAACTTGATCTGTTTGCACAGCCAGAGAAGTTGATATGGCAATAAACTCAAAACTCTCTCTCTTTCCCCTTTAGAATAACTGTGGTTTCATTGAGCGGGAGGATTTGAAGAAATTTTCCTTCGTTTTCGAGGCCTTTATTGGAAAGCGAACCCTCTTGGTGCCTGGGGTTAAAGTGCATTTCACTGTAGTGAGAAACTTGGTAGGTGTTTACAGTGAGGGGGAAATAAGTATTTAACACGTCACAATTTTTTTCAGAAAACATATTTCTGAAGGTGCCGTTGACTTTAATTTTTTTCGCGGCTGTTGATAACAGCCAAAGAAATCTATATATGCCTAGAAAAACATTATTAATTAGTTTACAAATAAAGTTATGTGTAATAAAATTTAATGACGCAGGTGAAAAAGTATTGAACACATGAAGAAAGGAAGGTGATGTAGGAAGGCAGTGAAAGTCCAGACAGCAGCTGAAATCTCTCAGTAGTCCTTCAGCTACCCTCTACACTTGCTCGTTGTAAATTAATGTTAGCTGCTTCAGTCCAACCTCTACATTAACAGGAGGATGAAGATTAATTCGGGGTGGACATTTCAGCAAGACATTTCGCCAAAACACAGCCAAGCAAACTCTTAAATGCTTTCAGAGAAAGAAAATCAAGCTGTAGAATGGCCCAGCCAATCATCTGACTCGAATCCAATAGAAAATACAAAATAAAGATCAGATTTGATAGACGAGACCCACAGAAGCATCAAAATTTTGACTCTCTGTTGAAGTCCTGAGCAACCTGGCACCTGAGCAACACATGTGACTTCATTCTCCATATGAGAGGTGTCTTTAAGCTGCCATCACCAAATAAGCCTTTTATATAAAGTATCAAATACGTTTCAGTAGTTCAGTATTTTCTCCGTGTGTTGTTTCATTGTTTTTACACATAATTTATATTACTCATATTATATTACATATCATAATATTACATAATAATAGTACATAATATTACTCAGATTTTTTGTTTTATTTTTGTTTGTATTATTTGGGTTTTTACCAAAATCTGGTTCAATTCCATGTCAACAGCTCCTTTAGAAATATTAATCCCAGAAAAAAACATGATGTGTTTAATATTTATTTTCCCTCACTGGATGTTGTTCATGTATTAGGATTTGTTTATGCATTGTGAGTCCATTCAATGAAGCATTTTAGATGTTGGAAATGTTTATGTGCTTTAACTCCTTGTGATATCAGGGCAAAGAATGTGCGGTCGATGTAAAAGTGGCACCAGGAGGAACTGATGACATTGACAGTACGGTGTATGAAGGCGTCGTTATCACCTCCCTTTATGATGTGAGTAAAAGCCGCAGTAGTACTTTTATCATAAAATGAATGTCAAGACCTTATCCATCATCCAAGTTCATACAGGAGAGCAGATGCCAACCATCGAGGACTTTAAGGCCAACACATACACATGAAAACACAAATACACTTCATTAAACGTACATGTATGCTATAAAACTGCAGGTTAAATATGTTTATATATAATAACTTATACTTGATTGCACCTTTAACTTAATTTGATAGTAATGCAATAATGCGCTCCTTTTGTAAAGCTGCTTTGAAACAATAATGATTGTAAAAAGCGCTATACAAATACACTTGAATTGAATTGAAGCCCTTGGAGAAATTATGGAATCGCCACTCTTGGAAAATGTTTGTTTAACTTCAAATCCCTGACATGCCACAAAACCGTTTTCATTTAACGTTGCAACCTTTTGGCTTTAAGATACCCCCCCCCACCCCCCCCCCCACCCCCCCCCCCCCCCCCCCCCCCCCCCCCCCCCCATAAAAAAGGGAACTGTAGTCAATTTCAACTGTTTTTATTGATCAAACTACGGTGGCTGAGAGAGCATAACATTCTGCAATTTCATAAAACGCATGCAATTACAAAAAACACCCAATAATATCCAGCTGCAGGCCCGCAGAACCACACACGTTTTAGGCACACACAATCTAGGCATACCATATATGGTTACGGCGGATGTTAATGTTAATAACGTCTTCTTGGACATCGTCATCGATATATTTTGATATATATGGTTAATAAATATTGTACACAATAAACAATAGTGTTTACTTTATTTCACAAATATTACGATCGAGACGGGCGAATAAGGAGCGTTGTTTCCGATCGCCATTCAATATAATAGACTGAACAGTTTTCTGTCAGTCATCATAGATGATCAGTCATTATTATCTGACAGAGTCAATATCTCCGATACTCGTTTGCTGGCCTTGCTGAAAGATCTAAATTGGACAGGTTTGATTTATATAATGGATTCATTTATAATGAAGGAAATAATAGCAAGTTAATATAGGCAATAATACATCTTTATATGTAATAAAAATCTTTTACATGTAATGTATAACACTATATTAATATTTTACTCAAGCGATTTAATAGTGTATTTGCTTAATTTTCTAATAACTTTTTAATTAATGATTTCCCACATAAAATACTGTAATTATTTTTAGTAAGCAATATATTGTTTTTAAACCAAAATTTAGCAATAGAAACAAATGAACTATTAATATTTAATTTTAAAAATAATAATAAGTTTATATATATATATATATATATATATATATATATATATATATATATATATATATATATATATATAACTAACAGCTGTGCCCGTTTAGTAAAAGATAGTAGTTTATAATCAGATAATCAGTTTATAACTATATTATATATTGTTTAAATGATTAACTATAGTAATTCATTTTAATTTGACACATTATTGTTTGCTTTTTATATTTTACAACAAAGTGATTTTTAACCAAGTATGATAGTACCAAGATCCTGAATTAGTTTATTACACTTAATCCTACAATTAGACGGTCTATTATGTGTTCTTTGTGTATGTGGACACGTGAATAAAGTCCTAAGTGTCTTTAACCAATTATTTTTATTTACATAATTTGAGTTCAGAAACTGCAGAGTTGTTAAAATGATCGTTACGATATAATAATAATGACTGAAATGGGAAACCATATTTGTGAAATTCCATAGGTGGCGATAATGCTAAGGAGTTAGTTAGTTAGTTACCTTATATGGTTTGCCTAAATCGTGTGTGCTAGATTGTGTGTGCCTGAAACGTGTGTGGTTCTGCGGTTCTGCAGCTGGATATATCTCAAAACACCAGCAAATAAGGAAAAGATCCTCACATTGGTGTAAAGGTTCAATAAACCCTCGAGTACTTTTTTGGGGGGGGATTTTAACAGATTTGTGCGTGTTGAGCATCAGTCAATGTTAACACCTGTTAGCTTTAATTGTGGGGAAAACTGGATAATTTTGAGCTTTTTTCAGCTAATTTAATCTTCCGGGTTGAAAATAATTTGGGGGGGCAGGTTCAAAATGGTGACGGTGACGTAGCGCGAATTTGCTCCGCATACTGCACGCTGTATTTAGCCGTTCATGAAGGGTTGTATGTGTTTGTTTCCATGAGCCACGGGGTTTGTTGCATGTTTTTCCCTGCGACGCTGTCAGGGCCGATACAGCAAAGCTGTTTGTGTGCTGCAAGCATTTTTGTCGAGAGAGTTGTACGAAAATTGGAGAATGGCGTACTTTTGTCTTTTATCAGTTGAGTTTGTTCCCATTTAGACACATCGCATATCCTTGCTGCTGTGTTCGCCTATGTTCAAAATCCTCCAGATTACCGGCAGGGCCAATGGTTGAAGTAGACAGGGCAAGAGACCTGCTGCACTGCTATCCATTGTGTCTGCATTCAGACCTGGGGATTGAGAAGGACAGAAGTCCTCATTTATAGTGTTTATACAAACACTAAACCGATCAAACCGATGAGGATATTTTCTTTTTTTACTAGCATTTTTGTAATTACATGTGTGTTTTTAATTGCAGCATGTTAAGTGTTCTCAGCCATCGTATCAAACAGAAGAAAAAAATATTGATTCACTCAATTCTGAGGACAGTAGAAGCATTAAATCTCCTTCTATGTGTATTTAAAGGATGGTGCCAAGGAGACTAATCTGGGATGCATCAGGACTATCATCTCAACGGATCCCATTAAACTGCCCTACAGTAAAGCGGACACCAATGTAACTCTGCTGCTGTATGATCGTGTGGAGTTCCAGTTGCTGACCAATGTTATCACCATGGAGCAAAGAGCCACAAACATCAAACCAAAAATACCGGACACTTTTCAGCTCACCAAAGAATTCAGGGAGATGGTAAGCTTCACATCATAAAACACTAATTTTTTTGTGAGAATGAAGGACCGCTTTTTCTGAAGGCATGAGGTTTGACCTAGGTGATTGTGCAATGGTGATTTTTGATCGTGGAATATTAGAATATCTCTGCGATCTTATTTAAAACATATATATATATATATATATATATATATATATATATATATATATATATATATATATATATATATATATATATATATATATATATATATATATATATATGTGTGTTTGTTTGTTTGTTTGTTTGTTTGTTTGTTTGAGTTTTTACATTTCAAAGCAGTACATTACCCCTCTCCTACCGCAACCACGGGATTGATAAATCCATACACGTATGCCTACACATATATACATACATACATACACGTAAAAAAAAAGGAAACTAATATTGATAATAAAATGTATATCATTCCAGACTTTCCGAGTTGACAGTGGGGGAACAGAGTGTCCCATATTTGATCAGTCTATATTGAAGGAATATTGTAGTATCGTGCTCAGAATAGTGCAACATATTGTACAACACAACATAAACTCACATCCAATGTTAAAGTTCACCCAAAAATAAAACTTGACTCATTATTTACTCTAACCTCAATTGCTTCCAAACCTTTAAGTGTCTTTCTTTTGTTGAACACAAAGGAAGATATCTTGAAGAAAGCTGGAAACCTGTAATCATTGATTTCCGTAGTAGAAAAAAACAAATAATATGGAAGTCAATGGTTACATGTTTCCAGCTTTTTTCAAAATATCTTCATTTGTGTTCAACAGAAGAAGCGCAGGTAATTTCCACACGCACGCAGGTGTTTTTATAAAGTTTTCCCCCCTGCTTTTTTAGTGGTAGTTATACTCATGAAACTCATTCATTTTGACAAAAGTAGCCAAGTTTCATTAGTTTTAAAGCTTTGCCGGTTAAACATTGACAGCAAATGCATATAAATACATAATTAGCGATGATAATGGGATTTATCACATTATTTTTACACAGACAAACAATGCTTGCTTCTGAAAATGTATTTTATTTTATCCTTAGGGTGTGATCATGAGCAAGACTGACGGAAACCTGACCATCATGACAGAGAAACATGATAACCTGGCAGCCTCTGCTGCTGACAGTTTAACAGATGCGGAGCTGAATGTCATGGATGAAGTGGAGCTCACTATTTTTACTGTAAGTAACATTATTCGGGGTTTCTGTGGCTCTTAAAGTCTTTTTCGTTGTTTGGAAATCAGAGCCGCAAGTCTTGCATTTATATGATCATGGACTGAATTTTCATTAGTAGTTTCATTGCGTGTTTCATTTTAAAAGTGAAGCGAAGGCATAGGTGTTTTTCTCAATACCAAGAACGCAGAAAATGCTTGCGTTCTTGGCAAGTTACTTCAGAAGAACAAACTCATAAGACTTGGAAATGACAGTACACGTCCTTTGCGATATGAGATGCTGAGATCTTCCTGATGCTTACATGACCTTCATGAATTTAAATAGAAAATAATTTAAACATTACAACATTCATACAGCGATTTATCACATCTTTGCTTCTAAAAACGTGAGATAATTATCTCCTTAGAAATGGGAGAACAATGTTTTGATAAGTTGTTTGGGTAGCTTCATAATTTGTGTATTGTATGTGTTGAAGGTGGATGACACAAAGAAGGCTGTCCGGCTGAAAAAGCTTCCTGAGGGCTCTGTGACCTTCAATCAGCAAGCAAAAGGCAATGACAAGGTATTTTAGACTATTAAAAGGACTTCATTTTTAATGGTTGTCCAGTTGTAGAAAACACAAAAAAAATGTTCACATGTTTCTAGTGGAAGCCTGTGACCACCGAGGCGAACTGCAGTATAAGCAGTGAGAAATATGAGGGAACGGTCATCAGAATCGCCTCAAAGGAAAGCTCAACTCAAGATAAAGAGGTAAGCTTTTATATTCCCACAGCCTGAATAGTGTTTCACTAACATATGAAGAGTTTCAGAGTTATTTATGTAAATGCTGAGGGTGGCTTTAATGACTGTTTACATGGATACTAGTAATCTAATTATCTGCCATAATCTGATTAAGACAATAATATGATTACGGTTTTTAAATGAGTTGTTTTCTGAATGTTTCTTTCATGATCCCATTTTACATGTTATTGTACATAATTCGTACATGTATAGTACATAATTGACGTTATAACATTCGATGCTAGTTTCCTCTGGCGATTCATGAAACAACAGGTGGTGTTTGTCATGATGGGACCGTATGTGATTTTGGGTATTTCCTTTTTAATTTTGCAACAAGTTCAACTGCAGTTAATTTCTCACACTATTGGCCTATTCTATTGGCCTATTTTCACCGAGTGGTACAGTACGGTACAGTGTGGGTCACCTTTATGAGGCTTGCGTTTCCACTGCCAAAAGGGTACCAATGGTGGGCGTGGTGTACGACAAAGTTTCAGTCAATGTCATTCTCGCTCGAGGAAATGTCAAAGTAAAGCTGTTCACAGATCATATGAGAAGCACTCTCACAAAACAGATGCTTTATATACATCAATACTTGTGTATATATGTTCATTAGTAACCTTTCTATGAACATGGTTTGATTAACTGCAGATTAATGATAGTGTGAAATAGCCTACTGTAACGTCTGTAATTCTAAATTACAATTAATTTATAAATGCAAAATATATAATAATAATAATAATGCATTTTATTTAAAGGCGCCTTTCGTGACACTCAAGGTCACCGTACAGAACAGCTAGAACAATCAGTTCAAATAAAAACTCAATAAAATACAATACATATAACTTTTTAAAAATTGCAGTCGGGTTAAAGTGAATAAGCTGTTCTAGACAGATGTGTTTTGAGTTTGGATTTAAATTGTGAAAGAGAGTCTAAATTACGGAGATCAGGAGGAAGTGAATTCCAAAGCTGAGGAGCAGAGTGGCTGAAGGCTCTGTTCCCCATGGTGACAAGGCGGACAGAGGGAACAGTGAGGTGAATGGAAGAACAAGACCTGAGTGTTGGAGAAGGTGTGGCGATATGAACAAGATCAGCAAGGTATGGAGCAAGATTGTGGATGGCTTTAAAAGTGAGAAGAAGTATTTTATAATTAATTCTGAAAGAGATGGGAAGCCAGTGAAGCTGCTGTAGAATGGGTGTGATGTGACAGATAGAGGTTTTTTTTTGTGATAATACGGGCTGCAGTGTTTTGTAGAAGTTGTAATTTATGAAGAGTTTTTTTTTTAGGGAGGCCAAACAGAAGGGAATTACAATAATCTAAACGGGATGTGACTAAACTATGAACAAGAATGGCAGCTGAATGTGGTGTGAGGGAAGGATGTAAACGATTTATATTTCAAAGGTGTAAATAAGCGAACCGGGTGACATTATTAACATGTGCAGTGAATGAAAGGGTACTGTCGAAGATGACCATATGAACAAATACAGTCCCTTACAGTCTCCGATATGTTACCAATTACAGAAAAACAACACACAGCATACATTTTGTCCTTATTTGGCTTCAAAAACACGCAACATATAGCCCACAGTCAGTGCAAACCCCTGATCTGCATCTTTAATTTTCACCAGCACATGAAACCTCTTGGTATAAAGTAATTCTGTCATTACGGGTTCATAATAGTCCAAAAGGTAATGATAATAGTTAAACATGGCAGATTGTTCGTGTTTTAGGTTGCTGAAAGAATCATTTGCTCCTTTGTTTTTTCGCGATTCACTCTCGCGTTTGTCCATTTCTGAATAGATCGGATTTCAGAAGCACTTCAATAGTCATGCACATGTTATTATCATCAGCCCAAGAAGTTCGTTACTTCAAATATAGACGCGCGGCGAGCTCTCTGGAGAAAGTGAAACCGCTCACGCTTTTAGACGTTCTCGTAAAACAAACACGGGACACAGATTTTGTTCATCTTGGCTTGTGGCTGTTTATCAAGACCACGACAAGGTTTGTTTGAGCTCGGGTCGACCATGGCTCGTTATTATATGTATATATTATTACGGTGTAATGTCTCGGCTGTGCATTTAAAAATGGCCATCCATTTCTCTTCATATCCATAGGCATCATTTCCCGCTCGCTCCACAAATGTGCTCTCAAGTCATTCTCATTTGTTTGTTGTCAAATGCCTGACAACTTCTGTGTGTGTGTCCGGTTGCAAAATATAGTGAAAAGTGCTACAAATATAATAGTTTAAGATGTTTACATGTCTGCATTGCACTTCAATTATGCCACTAAAATAGCAGTACTCCACGTCTTAATTTGATTTTTCTTTTGGTTAATTAAGACTTTAGTCGGATGAAAGTAATTAAAAAAATTGCTGTTTACATGGTGGACTCTTAATCAGAGTATTGTCTTAATCGGAGTATTGGTGTCATTCTTTTGTGCAATGATCATGGAAATGTTTTTTTTTTACTTTTGTTTTCTGTTTGAGCAGGTGGACTGTCAGTTGCCCACTTTAGGTCTTCTGGTCACTACGTTAGAAGAAGGCACAGAGAAAAGGTTATCTTTTAAGTTGGGAGATGTGATGTCGAAAGCCACGATGATGAACGGAGACAAGGTCCAGTTCCACATTTGCTCCAACAGTGTAACCAATGAGGAGTGCGCCGTCAATGTGGAGATCCTGCCGGAAACCTTCCTGTCAGACACTGAAGAGCAACGAAAGATAGTGAGTGTTTTTATCTGTTTTATTAATCCGTTTCATCCATGGTGATTTGTTCAGTTGACAAAAGGTGGCGAGTGTGCATTCAGATACAGTGAGGTGTATTGAAAGTATTGAACACGTCACCATTTTTCTCAGAAAACATATTTCTAAAGGTGCCGTTGACTTGAATTCTTTACCAGATGTTGGCAACAACCAAAGAAATCCATATATGCAAAGAAAAAATCTAATTAGTTTACAAGTTATGTGTAAAACAATGAAATGATGCAGGGAAAAGTATTGAACACATGATAAAAAGGAAGGTGTAGAACAGCAGTGAAAGCCCAGACAGCAACTGAAATCTCTCAGTAGTTCTTCAGCAACCCTCTGCTATTCCTCAGTGTAAATGAATATCAACTGCTTCAGTCCAACATTTACATTAGCAGGAGGATGAAGATGAAACCAAAGTGGACATTTCAGCAAGACAATGATGCAAAACACAGCCAAGGAGACTCTTAAATGCTTTCAGAGAAAAAAAATCAAGCTGTAGAATGGCCCAGGCAATCACCTGATCCGAATTCAATAGAAAATACAAAATAAAGATCAGATTAGATAGACGAGACCCACAGAACCATCAAGATTTCACATTCTGTTGTAGTTTGTGTAAAACTCACACCTGAGCAATGTGACTTCATTCTCCATATGAGAGGCGTCTTTAAGCTGCCATTGCCAAAAAATCCTTTTATATAAAGTATTCAACACATTTCAGTAGTTCAGCACTTTCTCCTCCATTTCATTGTTATTACACAGGACTCATTTTTCAGATTTTCTTGTTTTGTTTTACTTTTATGTTTGTATTGTTTGGGTTTTTACCAAAATCTAGTTCAATTCAATGTTAACAGCTCCTTCAGGAATATTATTTCCTGGAGAAAACATGACGTGTTCATTACTTATTTCTCCCACTCTAGTAGGGCAGTGTGATAAAATAGTATCTGTATTTTATTTATGGTACGCATTGGTCGATAACAATACTTTTACCAAACATGTTAGCTATAATGGTATTAGGTGGTATTTAAAGGCACAAGAATTCAGTTTTTGCTAGTAGAAGTCACATTTTCTAAATAATAACAAAGTCGAAGGTTGAAGATGCTGTATAGGAGAGTCAATAAAGTACTCATGAAAGCAGTGGTGCTTGAAGAGAGCTTGTTTGAGAGGATTGAGATACACACAACTGTAGTTTAAACAAGTGCAAAAAATGTTTTTATTATTTGTATTTTTTTTTTCTGGGAGAATAGCACAGACATTGGAGACTGCTTGATTAAAAAAAGCTATTTTTATACTGCAAAGGCTGTGATTATGCTTTGGTCACATGACATTGTTGATTTGTTAAGATGCCATCTGTGTATATACAGTAGTCATAATGATTAATTCTATAATGCATGCATCAGGGATATGGGTAATAATGAAATTGCCTTTGAATTTGCCAATGTGTTCACCTTTCACATGCATCTTTAGTTTTTGAATGGCATTATTTAAAGGTGCTGTGTGTAAGTTTTTGACTCTTCTAAAGCATAAAAGTACCATAATATGTTTGCAGACATTTAAGAAACATGCTAAGTGAAGATTCTTGATTTATCTGAAAATCAATGCTGAAGTCAGATACTCTGCTTTGAAAATGTGCGTTACGTGCTGGAACGTCTGTCTTTGTTTTGGTCTCTTAACATGCCCACTGCCAATGTAGCCAATTATATTTCAGCACCTCAGGTTGCCTTGTAGAAACCTGCGTTTTTCATTCAGTCAGGAAGGCTCTCAAAATTTAACCGTGACACAAATGCAACAGTAACAGCCTCCAAAATGAGACGCAGATTCAGAGTTCCACATGAGGTGGTTATTTATTAGCAAATAATATCAATATTAAAAATGTAAACATTAGGTGAGCAGGTTACTTTGTAACCCCGTGTCCTAACAACACGTTATGTGACTTGTGATAAGCAATTTGGCTGTTTGCACCAGACGAAACACGACAGAAATGTAAATGCAGCTATTCAGAAGCACAGAATAGTGCACTCACTGCACTCCAACAAAATGGTAAGATTTATAATCTAATTGATATACATTAAACCTCTTTAACATTATTAAATGTAGATGCTGAATCCCTGATATGTGTTGGTTTGCACTGAGTCTCAGTTCTAAAGTTCAATTTCAAATGGTTTATTTTATTTTCCAGATCTGAGGTGAACTATCTGCTGCTGCTTTCAGTAGTATGGCAATAAATGTCATGTAAAATGGCATTCAAACTCACATTATTAGCATTTAACACTGAATAAAGCACATGAGGTGTACCTGAGCTGAACATTGTCAGTTTTCTGTTGTTCAGCTGCAAGAAATAGAGGCAGTTTCTAAAATATAAATTTCAGGTGTTGGTTAGGACAAAAACTCCTTTTAATATGGAAAATATTCCTTCTATCGCGTTTCTCTACTTTTAGCTATAAAACGGGTCAAATAAGCCTTTAGGTTTGATAGTCAGGCACCCTAATGTCAATCTGACAATCTGCGCTTGCTTGGACTCCTCAGAGGAACCCGATAAAAATGTGTATAGATCCAAAAGTGCAATACCTAGTTTAAACACTGGGTGTCATACTTGCATACTGCACCTTTAACAGTTATTGTAACGGCTGTGTGTGGAGCCCTCCTGACAAAGCCCACAGTTTTGTTCTGTTTTTGCTGAAATTAATTTTTGCAGATAAAAAGTATGCCAGCTTGCTTGAATACAAATTATTTAGCTGACTAATTTGGTAAAGTATAAAACAGATATATACATTTATTTATATATATATATATATATATATATATATATATATATATATATATATATATATATATATATATATATATATATATATATATATATATATATTCTTTAATTTGTTGTTGTTGCCTTTACCCTGTGGGCCAGTGGATCATTTCTTGTTCATGCTTTTTTCTGCGAGTCAAAGTTTCTGATTAATTGCAATTGTTCATGTATTTGACAAAGATTTCCATCCTATTTTCTTATTCACCAGAACACCAAAACTGCCTTATGGTGTTACCAGTGGTTGTAATGTAGCTGATCTTTGAAACATGCTCTTTTTAATTTAAAGCACAACCTCACTCAACGTTTACTGTTGCTTATGACATGCTTCCATCTATTAGGGGCTTGTTATCAAGCTGGATGATAAATGTGGGTACATCAAGACACAACAGGAACCACAGCTATTATTTGACTTATGTGAGGTAATGGAGGACGCCAAACTCGCTTTGTCTGAAAAGGTTGAATTTACTCAAGTACCGGTAAGTTCTCTACATTTAAAACTTGCGATCTTTGTTGCATTATTCACGTATTACTACAGTAACATTGTAGTTTTGTTTTCTTTTTCTGGAAAAAATGAAAGGGCAACATTTTGTATGCTATTGTCAGTCCAGTTTTTTTTATATAATTGTTGTGCTATTTGAAGAACGAAGCGGTTGAAGGTGGAAAACAAGCTGTCAGAATAAGAAGGCTAAATGAGAGCGTCTTCACAACTGCACCAAAATTAGAGGCCTTTGGGGTGAAGGAGAAGGTGCTGTACTTCAACTTCTGTTGTTGTGAATCTACATTTACTAGTCGTTTAAACACGAGTAGATCTAATATCTGCATGTATGACTTGTGCTTTAACTAATCGAATAGTCAGTGCAACGCCTGGTAAATACATTATGTTAGTGGTTTTATTTTCTGTGGTTTGATTGATCCCTAAATATGGACTCTACTACATTTGCTTGGCTGCCTGCAGAAGAAAATGACCATCAAATTGCTGAAGGATCCAAAAGACATCAAGCAAGAGGCCAAAATGGAAGAAAAAGACAGTGACTCAATGAATGGACAGTAAGTAAATCAAGAGTAAGAGGGTTTGTTTAGCCCAATGGTTAGATAATCTGAAGGAGTACTTCATTGGTATGCTTTTACATTGACCGTAAGTCTAAAAAAAGTAGTTTTATTTTAATTGTGTTTTACTTTTGATATGATTGAGCTATTTTGAATACAAAATAAAGTATTAAAGGTGACATTGGATGCTTATTTTACACCTGTTATTATGTCATGGCCCAGTACAGAGTCATGAGTAATGAAAGATATTCTCTTGGGCCACAAGAACACAAAATTACTCTTTAAGAGATGTCATTTTATTGTGAGTTTCCCCTTAATTACCTTTTTCGTATTTGCCACAGCCATATCACCCTGCAGCCCAATACCGGTTACTCAATGAAGCTAAGCAGGGCTGTGTCTGGTCAGTACCTGGATGGGAGACCACATGGGAAAGCTAGGTTGCTGTTGGAAGTGGTGTTAGTAAAAAAAATCCCATGGCACTTCTTGAAAAAAGTAGGGGTTTAACCCTGGTGTCCTGGCCAAATTCCCTCCGTTGGCCCTCACTGATCATGGCCATCCACCGAATTGGGTCTATCACTGTCTCTCAACTCCCCATATAGTTGGTATGTGGTAAACGCACTGCTGCACCTTTGTCCTGTGACTGCTGTTGCATCCAAGTGGATGTAGCACACTGGTGGGGGTGTGGAGAGACCCCTCTCATGATTGTGAAGCGCTTTGGGTGTATGGCCATACACGATAAATGCGCTATATAAATACACATAACATTACATTACAATTGTGCACATTGCACACCAGACACTTCAACTGCTCCACGTACATGACAAGAATTCTAAACGTTATCTTTTCTATGCATCGAAAGAAAACAATCTCTCTATTATGGTTAGCTGTGTTTTTTTTTTTCTAATTTGTTGTTGCATGTACAGTTGAAGTCAGAATTATTAGCCCCCTTGAATTATTAGCTCCCCTGATTTATTTTATCTTTGCCATGATGACAGTAAATAATATTTTACAAGATATTTTTCAAGACACTTTTATACAGCTTTAAGTTACATTTAAAGGCTTAACTAGGTTAATTAGGCAGGTTAGGGTAATTAGGCAAGTTATTGTATAATGATGGTTTCTTCTGTAGACTATCGAAAAAATATATAGCTTAAAGGGGCTAATAATATTGACCCTAAAATGGTGTTTAAAAAAATTAAAACTGCTTTTATTCTAGCTGAAATAAAGCAAATAAGACATTTGGGTCAAAATGGGTCAGAAAGGTTGAGACACCCAACGTAAACATGATATGTCCTGATTAGAAGCCAAACCCGAAGCAGTAAACAAGAATCCAATACAGGGGAAAGATAACTATAATCTATGATGCATGTGTCTAGTGCATGTCTTTCATGACCTCGTAAGCAGTACAGGGTAGAAACCAGATAAAAAGGAGAGCACACTCTGTTTTCAGTGTCTCACTCTGCAGAAACTGTCGTTGCTGTATAATTGTGACCTTCTTTGTAAAGAATAAAACTTTAAAAAGACACCCTGGGTAAGACATTGTCTTCTTTACCACAGAGAACGCCTCTTTAAAGACAAATTGCCGCTACAGGGGCTAATAATTCGGACTTCAACTGTATATGTGAGATAGATGTAATTTCACGTACATGCTTAATGCTTGACACCTCAAATACTTTCTAATCAACCAAAATACTCTCAAATCTCCAACCTGCATTATAATATTAATTTCACATTATAACAAAATGTGAGATCTCGCTGGGGCATCTCAGACGCATAATTGCATATATTTACCGGCCACTTTATTAGGTACACCCTACTAGTACCGAGTTGGACCTTCTTTTGCCTTCAGAACTGCCTTAATCCTTCATGGCATAGATTCAACAAGGTACTGGAAATATTACTTAGACATTTTGGTCCATGTTGATATGATAGCATTACGCAGTTGCTGCAGATTTGTCGGCTGCACATCCATGATGCAAATCTCCCGTTTCACCACATCTCAAAAGTGCTCTATTGGATTGAGCTCTGCTGACTGTGGAGGACATTCGAGTACAGTGAACTCATTGTCATGTTCAAGAAACCAGTCTGAGATGATTGGTGCTTTATGACATGGCATGTTATCCAGCTGGAAGTTGAAAGCAGAGGATGGGGACACTGTGGTCATAAAGGGATGGACATGGTCAGCAACAATACTCGGGTAGGCTGTGGCGTTGACACGATGCTCAATTGGTACTAATGGGCATAAAGTGTGCAAAGAAAATATCCCCCACACCATTACACCACCAGCCTGAGCCGTTGATACAAGGCAGGATGGATCCATACTACTTCTATGTTGTTGATGCAAAATTTTAACACTACCATCCGAATGTCGCAGCGGAAATCGAGACTCAAAAGACCAGACAATGTTTTTCCAATCTTCTATTGTCCAATACTGGGATATTCCCTTCATATATAAAACTAATTAATTTAGCTATTGCCTTTTCTGAAGCTGGGATTTGGAGTAAGGACACCTCTGAGTCTCTAAAGTTACATCCAAACAGCCACTTTGCAATCCGTTTACAGGATGAGGGTGAAGTCTATAGTTTGCATGTAGGCCGGTACAGAACCACCTGGTTGCCTCTAAATCGGCTAGAATATTATAGCACTTGAAATCACTTTTTTTTTTTTTTTAATCTGCTTTTCAGCTTTTCTTAGCTGGCAGATACAGCAGAAACTCTCACGAAGATATCTACAAAGTACAAATTTCATCCGATGCCACCTTTAAATTATTATTAGCGAAGTAATCATAGGTGCAGACAAGCTTCTAGATTGAACGTTAAAAATGATAGAAGTATAGTATTGAAGTTGTACAAGTTATATTTGATTTAAACATACAAAACTCGCGTCTGGGTTAAATATTTTTGTATTGTAATGACAGTATAAGTATTGCTACGTATTGCTATCATTATATTGAGGACAATTATAAAGGATAAATGCTGTATAAATTATGTAACTTCTGTTTTTATTTATTTTTTTATTTGTATTTTTTTAGCAGGCCGAACAAGGCTTCATCTCTAAATGATCTGAAGAAGGAAAGTGTTGTTAAACAAGAAAACGCTAAGGGTGATAGAGCTCGGAGCAGAAGCAGGGAAAGTAGTCGGCGTAGGTATAGTCGTAGTAGGAGCAGGAGCAGAAGCAGAGAGCGTGGCCGACACAGATACAGCCGAAGCAGAAGTAGGAGTCAAGACAGAAGCAGGAGCCATTACAAGAAGTACAGAAGTTCTAGTTGCGAGAGGAAGGATGGCCGGTACAGGTCCAAACGCAGTCGGAGCAAAGATCGCTCGGAGAGATCCCATCGGAGTAACAGTCGCAGCAGAAGCAGAGAAAGGAGCAGCCAAAGTTCCAGAAAGAGAAGCCGCAGCCCCATTGATCAATATGGTCGCAGCATTAAACTAAACCCTTCTAAGGAATCAGACAGCAAAAAGACAGGTAAAAGCCCTGATGGTGATGTAGATGATGAGTTGTTGAGAAAAAAGAGAGAGCTGATGGAACTCAATGAGCTGATCGCACGTAAAAAAGCTATCGTTGCTTTGGAGCAAAGTGCCAAAAAAATCGAACCTGAGGGAGAAAGTGGAGTTACGACATTTGATTATGAACATATGCATCGGGAGAATGTGTGGACGCCTGACCTAAAACCAGTGAAATCTATTTTGAAGAAGCAGTCTGAAGCTCCCATTGATCCCATACCTCAGGTTTGTGTCAATTTGGGCTTTTCGTTTTGTATCCAATTGGTTTCTTGTATACCTCACTGTCTGTCTTATCTTTTCCAAGGCTTCTGCAAGCAATGAACCTCCTGGTTCTGTTAAGAGTGAGAATCAAGAAATGCAAATTGGATACCATCAACAAACTAGTGCTTATAGCTCAATCATACCTGGCTTGTCTCTATTTGAAACCAATTCTGAGAGGACTTCCACTGCGGGATCTGAGAAGATATATTTACCTCTGGTTGAGGATGAAGAATTGATTAGGAAGAAGATGCAATTTGATGAACTCAGTGAGACCATAGCACGCAAAAGAGCAATCATGGCCATGAAACAGAAGGTCAAAGTTCTGCAGGACTTGGAACCTGAAATGGAAACAGAATATGATCAGGACTCAGACAACGATGATCAACTTGTAATGTCTAAAGGAAACCTATGGAGCTCTAAAGTAAAACCAAAAATTCAGCCCAAAAGGTCCATCTTGAAGAAGCAATCAGAAATTCTCAGCTCTCAGGTTTGTTGATTTGTAAAATGTTAAATTTAGATGAGCAGTCCTAGGTGGAAGAAACAGCATTAGGTGGTAAAACTGGTTTTCCAAACATGGCTGTGTAGTTACATGGCCAGATTATGTTCCTCTCCAGTTATACCAGGTTTGATTTTGGCTGAGATGGGATGACCCAGACATTTTAAAGCCAATCTTGATGGTAAAATGGATGGTTTAAATCATCAAGAAAACATATCTATCTAGTAACCATCTGAAGCTGGGCTTAGCTGCTGGGATGCCCTCTACTATATTTATGTACAATGGAGTCTAGATCAATCAAAGCAAAATGTTCGTGTTAATCGTAATCGTGGTCTTTAAACAAAGAAATGCATGACAATCTAGTTTAAGGAGACATGTCCTCTAGAATTATGAATTTATTGTTATAATTTATTATTTTAATTTGCCATAAGTTTATTGTCATCGATCAGCTGTTTGGGGCCGATCTCACCGAATGCACTTTTCCGTTCTGAGAATGTTGACGACAAAAAAGAAGTTTGATGCGCTTTTTCATTAGGCAATGACTGAATTAGGTGCGTATTATGTGCAAGCATTGCTGTTGAAATTGTTATAATTAATTTTTTTAACAGTGACTACGTTTACATGGACATCAGTAATCAAATTATTTGCCTTAATCTGAATAAGACTATAATGTGATTAAGGTGTTTGCATGAGTTGCCTTTGAATGTTCCTTTCATGATCCCATTCTACATTTTATAGCACATACTTTGATTAATGTCATTGCGTCACCTTGCTATCCACATTTCCTTTAGAGTTTCATGTAATTTTTTTCATTTTTAATTAGTCGACTTTGACTGCAGTTCGGCACTTTCATTTTCATTCAGGAATATTTCATGCATGCCCCCGTGACAAACAAGATGTTGGATGCGAGAATGAACTGTAATAGTGTAGTTTTAATGGAATTTGATACCGCACACCGTATAGGGGAAAAAAACCTCCGCATTTCGCTATGTGTCTGTGGTCTTTCACTGACTCGGTAGGTGCAGAGAATAGTGTCAAACAGACGTGTGTGTGTATAGACTATCCTGTTGAAGTATGCGGCGGAAATCCTACACAACAGTAATAGTTTGATTGCTGTGTTTACATGTCTGAACTTCGCTTCAATAATGCCACTAAAATCGGCATACTCCGCATGTATATTTAATCCGATAATCCGATTTCTGTTTAGTTTGATTATGACCTTTTGATTATCAGATTAATCAAAAATCGCAGTTTGCATGGTAGACTTTTAATTAGAGTATTTGTCTTAATCGTATTAAAATCTGATTATTGGGCTGTTTCTCAATTCAAAGAACGCAGAGAACGGACTTGCGTTCTTGTGGAGACCGATCTTGCTAGGTCACCTCGGAAGAATGAACTCAGGAGAGCACGAGGACAATACAAATAAACACAAATAAAACAGATTTTAATACGAATTTCAGCAAATAAATGTGTTTATGCCTTTATTAAGATTTTCATGGTAATGTTTATATTCACCGTTTCATTTACGGAAACTCCTGAGACAAATAAGTGATATCTCTGAACTTTAATAATAAATCTGTATAAAATACTGTGCTTCCCACCTCCAGTCGCAATGACTTCTGGGACTTCCAGAGCGAGTTCGGTGCTCAAGTCTGCATCGGCACGTCCTCGATATCTTGAACACATTGGGGAAGTTTCATGCGTCCTCCGTTTTTGCGGTCTTGAGTATTGGAACTGAACTTTGGCAGTTGATGATGACGTTACACGAGGACGCAAGACGCAAATTGAGAAACAGCCATTGTGTCCATGTAAATGTAGTCATCGACAGCCCTAATATATATTATTCTGCATTGTAAATTAGCACACCTTATACAATACAGTATAACTGTAGGCGTGCTAGCAAGCTCTGATTGATTTCAGACCACCATGAATGTTTGAGCTCAGTGGTGGGAATTACTATTGGATAAAAGTGCAAAATAAAAACACATTATTTATTTATTTTTTTGCATTTTATGCTTTGCAGAGTGACACAACCTCAGTTGATGAATATGGTCAACCATGTCAGGATGATTCTCCATTTACAATACCATCTCCTCAGGCAAAAGTAGCAGCATTGTTTAACCGGCCTTTAAATCCACAGCCTATTCAATCAGTTTCCATGGGCTTTTTCAATCGGATGAAGCAGGAGCCTTCAGCAGCCTCACAAGTGACTGAAACGCCCACTTTTAACAAACTAGTTATGCCACAGTTATTCATGCAAGCAGCCAGCTCAAAATCTTTGCTCAGTCAGAAGCCTTCCACCGTTTCCAAAGCTCACGATGACCAACCTGGAGCATCATCTCGGCAGCCTCATAACCCTCCCCAAAGCAGTATCCCTTCAACAAGCCAGAGTTCTTCATCAGATAAAAAAGGCAATCTTACCACTCAAATGGAGCGCTTCCTTAGTGCTCTCAACAAGGCAGACACCAGTGTTGTTAACTCGTTGTTTCAGGAGGCTAGAAAGGATCAAGCTCTAATGAACACCAAGAAACCCACTCTAGTGCCAGCCGAAAGAAGAATTCCCTTAATTGATGAGATATATGATCCTTTTAAGGAAGACGAAGACAATGATCAGCCTTCTCTTTTGGGAAAACATTCTGGCCCAGAACGAGCTATAAAGGACTCCGGCAGAGATGACCTCTTGCCTCATGAAAGAGCGGTTCAGGATGGTAGTGGCTTTTCTCGACTTGTTGGAATGAAGTATAGTGTAGACCCTACTTCAAAAGCTGGGAAGAATCCATACGGGCATCAAATGCTTTCAGAAAATTGGAGCATGTTCAAAGAAGATCCAAGTCTGTTCTCCGAGCAATGGAAGCAGTACGAAAAAGATGCCAATCTGTATGCAACAGAACAAAAACAATACCCCGAAGAACATAGGCAGTCTGTAGAGTATGAGGAAGTCAGACAAGATGCCCAGCACTCCTATGTAGAGGACAGAAGGTTGCCTGGTGCGTTTAGCAAAAGCTTAGCCCGTCAGGAGTCTGAGGAAAGCACTGACGAAAAAGACCGAAAATTAGAGAGCTTTGAAAAGCTTCAGAGTCTTCTTCAAACCATAGGGCTAAACCTAGACACTTCAGAGGTTAGCAAGTTAGCTGACAGGACGCAAGAGCGATTGTATGGTAAGATGAAAAAACCTCTTAGCGCTGCATCTCACTCCTTTGAGCACAAAAGGGAGCGATCGATGAGCCAATCAGAGAAGAGAGGCAGTAGTAGTAGGGCAGATTCATCAGACTCTGAAGGCTTTAGGTCTGTTTCGCCAGCTCAGTCGTCCACTCGAAAGGTGTACATGAGCTATAAAGAGCTCAAATCCAAAGACCAGGACAAAGTTGGAGAAGTAGACCTAACTAGCATTAAGAGAACCATAATAAATGTAAAACAGACAGAAGACGAACAGGATCCAAACAATACTTCATCTGAGCAAAATGCGGCTACTGAAGGTTCGTTCCAGCCAGGAACCGTTCAGCAGGACTTTTCCCAGTATACCCAGAATTATGCCATGTCAGCTCAGCAGTATTCACAATATCAAAGCAGTAGTCAGCATGCTTGGGGTGCGTACCCTTACGGCACAGCACCTTCATCCTCTCAAATTGGTTATACTAGTGGTTACCAAGCAATGGCTCCACACATGATGGCTGCTTATAATTCATACAGTTCATACAATGCATCAATGTCCAATCCATATTATATGCATCCAACCTTCATGCCATATTCCTATGGTCAATTATCCACCCCTAGCCCTCAACAGCAATCCGTAAGTAATGCTCCCTATGCTAAACCAGTGGTTGGTAAAAACACAGCTGAAAAAATAAAGCCACCTGTTAGATGCCTCACAACGATAGAAACTCTCAAAATGGATAGTACACTTATTAACATACAAACTGTAAAGGACAGTGAAGCTAAATGTGCATCAGAGGACGTCAAGGATAAACAAGTCCCAGCCATAACAGAAGACGACATCAAGGCTAAGCAGAAGAAAAGGGTATGACATCTTTCTTCAAACTTCTCACATATGGAATCCTTTGTTTGTTTGTTCCTGAGTATCTCTGTGATAATTAATACACGCTGTCATACTTCTGTAAATTCTGCGATGTAGAAAAGATCAGATGCTACACAAAGGACAATGTTGCTTATTGTTTTCAGTTCATCTGTAATATCCTAAATCTGCGATTGATAAATGTGCTGATTGTTTGAGCGCCATTTTGTCAATGAGAGATTTGTTCTTATATGATTGTGCTCTGGGCAGCTCGAACAGTTTAACCAGAGAATGAAGCTGAAGAAAGAGAAGCAAATGGAAGCCCAGCGATCGCGTGGACAAAACCAAAATTCAGCTCCAGGTATTAGTATTTTCCAGAGTCTTGAGGTTCAAGCATTTGTTGACTTCTTAAGAGCTTCAGATGCAATCAATTGCATTGTGTTGATGTTCTTTTGTCTTGCTAGAAAGACTTGATTACCTTAGTTGTGCAGAGCAATGCTGGGATCTCAAGGAAAAGTGGTAGTTCAGGTAGTTCTCAGGTCATGGCAGGGACAATATTAGACCACACTGTAGCCTTTAAAAATGGTCAGCCATGTGTCGAATTTTGGAAAACGAAAGTATTTTGCATTTGAATACCTTGAAATTACAATTTAGATTCATTTGTATTGACAGTAGTGATGGGAAGTTCAGATCATTTTACTGACTCTAACCTTTGAGTCTCGTTCGATTCGTTCATCTCGTTCAATTAATTCGATCCGTTCAGCTCGTTCGAGCCGTTCAACTTACTCAATCCGTTCAGCTCGTTCGATCCGTCAAAGTAACATTAAAATGTTACGAGATGCTTCCAAACACATCTACAACTAGCCCTAACATTGATCCTACAAACAAGTCAGAACAAGAATGCCACAATACAATGCAATGCTACTAAGAAAACGAAAATAATCCTTCATTGTTTACTTGGTGTTATATCTATGATTAGCTCTGCTCACCTCTTCAGGCAAGGCATGTCTTCAAATTTGAGTCGTTCGTTCACCTGACACTGATAAGCTTATAAGTCCCTTATAAGCTTAACCAATGCGTACAGTCTGAGCCAGAAACACCCACGATTAGTTCACCTTTTGAGTCTTTGGGTTTCTGAGTCATTCATTCATCATGTGATAGTATGTTGAGGTGACTCAAAACCGAAGACTAAAGAAATTAACGGATCAAATCTTTTTCCGGCTCTAAATGCATAAGATTGGCTTCTGTCTTTCACGTGATGAACGAACGACAAAGACTAGAATACACAAGACTTGTCACTCGTATAGTTTTTTATAGGGAAAAGTGTAACGACCAATATGGTGAATGAAGCCCAGCCTACTAGTACTGGAGCAATCAGCGATCGCTATAGACTTGACGTTTTTCTGGGCAGAAGCTCGGACCAGACATGTGCTTTTACGACAGTTTGGTGGTCAACAAACTCACTGGAATCATAGCGAATATTTGCTTCACAGACATAAGAAATATGTCAGCATAAAGCTTGAAATCTGTACTTTTAAATGAACCAAGTGCACTTGAAGAATTTTTTGTTTTGTTTTGTAATCTGTATGAAACGAATGTGAGGTACAGTCCATCCTGTCAAACACGCATCACATGACAGCAATTCCTCGTATGGCCACAAACCTGTAAACAAAGAGTTGCTGACATTTCTGGAGGAGATTCACCATCAAAACCAAGTTGTGGATTACTTCAGCAGATCAGCACGATCTGACAATGTATAACATGGCTGTAAATGAGGTTGGTGTCGTGATCTCGTTCCTTTCAAGTGCACATGCGCATTAGCTTGGGCAACTTGAACATATTCAGATTTTGTTTGATTCTGACGTTTTGAAGCAAGACAGATGTAGTTTAATTTTATTGGTGACTCCAAATATGTAATGCAATCGTAAGCTTGGCAAACAGTTTTGGAGATTTTGATGTTTCCCCATTCAGACAGAATGCCCGAGCATACTACCCTAGAGGCGTTTCAAAGATGGAACGGATCAAATCTTTTTCCGGCTCTGACTGCATATGATTGGCTTCTGTCTTTTACATGATGAACAAATGACTCAAACCTGATAGAGGACTCAAAAATGAGCTTAACTTCTCCTCTACCTGCACAAATGTATGCATGGACGAATGAACGAATCACTCCCTCAGAGGACTCATCGTTCTCGAGTCACATAAAAGATTCGTTTAAAATAAACGAATCGTTCAAGACCAACCCATCACTAATGGACAGTGGTAATAGAGTTAAATGAATTTTAGGGTTTTAGGGCATAAGATTTAACACTTATAATTTAGACCAGTGGTCTTAAACTCAATTCATGGAGTGCCACAGCTATGCAAAATTTAGCTTCAGTCATCTTCAACTCACCTGCTTAATTATCTTTTGTAGTCTTGAACACCTTGATTAGTTGGATCAGCTATGTTTGAATAGGGTTGGAGCAAAACTGTGCAGAGCTGCAGGCCTCCAGGAATTAAATTTGAGACCCATGATTTTGACCAGGGGTCACCAAACTTGTTCCTGGAGGGCCGGTGTCCTGCAGATTTTAGCTCCAACCCTAATCAAACACACCTGAATGAGCTAATCAAGGTCTTACTAGGTATGTTTGAAACACCCAGCCAGGTGTGTTGAGGCAAGTTGGAGCTAAACCCTGCAGGGACACCGGCCCTCCAGGATCGAGATTGGTGACCCCTGATTTAGACAGTCTAAAGCCTACTCAGCAGTAGTTTCTTGGAGTGTACATCTTAATTTTAAAGTTATTTATTATTAGTTAACTCATTTACTGCAGGTATAGATACCACTGAAATGTCTTTTAACATTTCCACGTGAACTGGAAGTCAACACTTTTATTTCAGTATGTTGATATATTTCAGTACTTATGATTGAAACAGAATATTGAGTAGGGGGCGGGGCATTCTATTTGCACTTCATATACTCGTAGCAAACTAACAGTAATAGGGGCGTGGTTAAAGGTCCCATGAAATAAAAATAAATTAGTTTTTAGTCTGTCTGTTTTGAGTTTTAAAGTTATTTATAAGCTAGTGTGCTGCAAAACGATGACAAAGTTCGCGTTTAGATGTCAACAAACTTTTCAGTATGTTGATGTACTTCTGTCTGAAACGAAATATTGAGTAGGGGACGGGGCTTCATTTTTGCACATCATACACTCGTAACAAACTAACAGTAAGAGGGGCGTGGTTAAAGGTCCAATGAAATTAAAATTGATTAGTTTTTAGTCTGTTTTAATGATGTCTATAAGCTAGTCTGCTCCAAAACAGTGGCATAGTTTGCATTTAGAAAATATAAAACCGATATAAAATATTGAAATGTTTTTTTTTTCACCTCATACTTCAGTTTCTCATCAAATCTTGACCAATCAAATGCTCTTTAGTATCTGACAAGCCCCGCCTCCTTCAAGACGCCATTTGCTTTTCAACCATACTAAAGCTGCGGTCACACTGGGCTTTTCCTCCCATAGACTTCCATTCATACGCACGCGAATGCGTCAGACCGGAAACGTGGGGTCATGCGTCAAGTTTCGCATGTTGCTGCGGTGCAAAGTTCAAGCTTGGTGAACTCTGACCTGCGAAATCGCAACACTTGACTGCCTGAGACCAATCGAGGATCAAAACACGACCTCCCTGGACAGAAATTTAAAACATGGAGCAATCGCTCGCTTTTTAAATGTCTAATCATCTTGTTTAATTCGCCCCTTTTCGCAGCGCAATACGACAGAATTTCGCACACACAAAGCCCAGTGTGACCGTAGCTTAACTGGCAGAGCTGTGAGGAAAACCAAACGCTATTGGCTGTTTTTATAAAAGGGGAGGAGCTACTCTATCTCCCACCCTCTCTAATTTAAAAATGCACATTTCAAACCACTTCATGGGACCTTTAAGGACCCGTCCCAACAGAGAAGCATCGCCACTCCAAACGTGGAATCGTATGCTCAGACTTTGATTGAAGATTATCAAAACAGTTAATTAACTTGCATGGATTATATGTTTATCTCAAGAATAGCAATGTGTGTCAGCAAAAATGAACATGGTAGAATTTGATTCCACACAGACTTTGAATTCATCTCTCATTATGGCATATTTGGGGTTTGTATATATATATTAAAACGTATTATGTAGACCAGCTCAGAAAGCCAACTCAGCAGAGGTGTAGATCCATATAAATGTTTAATTTCAACTTAAATGTTTCTAATCCTCAACTCATTTGGCAAAAATGATTTAAGACTTGTTAGGGAAGATGAGTATTTATGTGGCATAACATCACCATGTTAAGTCGTGATATGATGTTAACGTATGGACCATCCTTGTTTATAAAAAGAATGTACTTGGCCAAGCCTGTTAATGTACACCTTATATTGTAACACATTCACAGGTAAAGGTGCCTCCGTTGATATAAAGAATGTGTGGATATGTGGCCACTCTCTTGTGTTTTGGGCTGAGAAGAGGGCTACGTCCGCTGAGTTTGGAATGCAGCTGGGCATGCGCTCAGACTTCGCGCGGGTCTGGTGGAAGGGCGTGCAGGGCATGACGTGGAAACAGCTCGTCCCATTGCTACACCAGCTCAAAGACAACTGGCCCAAACCCGATGTGCTTATAATCCACTTGGGTGGAAATGACATCAGCACAACTTCTCCAGAAGACTTCATCCAGACTGTGAAGAATGACATGACCTCCCTGAAGAGCATATTCCCTGGGTGCCTGCTGGTGTGGTCCAGCATCCTCTCCCGAAGGTCCTGGAGGGGTACAGAAGATGGCAAACAAATGGACATCATCCGATTGGCTATTAACGACAGCATAGAAACAGTTATGTTGGAACTTGGTGGCTCTGCTTTGAGCCATATTAACATAACGAGCGGTTTGGGAATCTACAGGCCAGATGGGGTTCACCTGTCTGGGAAAGGTATTGATGTCTTCAATCAGAACATACAGGCTTTTCTGGAGAAATGGGAGCAAGAAACTAATAAGACGGAGGTCCCATCAGATTGAGATTTTTTTTGGTAACTTTGTTTTGATCAGCTGATGCAGCTGAGGATTTCATGGCAGCATAGTTGTGTTTCATTATTGTATGCATTGTTTTTGTTTCCTAGCTTCAAAATTGATTGTACAACCTATGTAGAATTAAAACCGAATAGTTTTTTTCTATATGTGCATATGACAAATGTATTTTGCGAGTATCTGTTCAATTTTACTTGTTTTGTTTTATACATTCCAATTAATGATTAATAAAATGATCATAAAGAAAATAAATTGCCTTTTAATAGAAAATCAACTTTGTCTCACATTTTGATTTTAAATATATAAAAAGCTTCTGTACATCTGATTGCACAAAAACAAAACAAACTAACTAGAAAAGCCTGAAGAGTGTTCATTTTCTACTCTTGTTTTAAAATTGCGATCTTAAGGGGATCTGTCCTTTTAAAGGTGCTGTATGTACGTTCTTGACTCATCTGAAGCATAAAATGCCATAATATGTTTGCAGATGTTTAAGAAACATGCTAAATGAACATTCTTATCTGAAAAACAATGCTGAAGTCAGATATTCTGCTTTGAAAATGCTTGAGTTACGCGCCGGGACGCTGTCTTTGTTTTGGTTCTTTTACCTCGCCCTCTGCCAGTTTAGCCAATTATATTTTAGCACCCTTGGTTGCCTTGGTGGAAAAGGGTGTAGGTGATTTATTTAGTCAGAAAGGCTCTCAAAGTATGCATCCGTGACCGAATATGCAACCTCCAGTGGACAGTAACAGCCTCTGAAATGAGATTCAGAGTTCCACATGAGGTGGTTATTAATTGGTAAATAATAGAAATATTATGAACGTAAACATTAGGTGAGTTCTAACAACACGTTACATGATTTACAGCGATAAGCAGTTGCACTTGGCTGTTTGTACCAGTTGAAACACGACAGAATTTTAAATACAGCCATTCAGAAGCACAGAATAGTGCACTCACTGCACTCTAACATAATGGTAAGGTTTATAATCTAATTAATATACATTAAACTTCTTTAACATTATTAAATGTAGATGCTGAATCACTGATATGTGTTAGTTTGCAGCTCTAAAGGGTCAATTTCAAACGGTTTATTTTATTTTCAACATCTGAGGTGAACTATCTGCTGCTGCTTTCAGTAGAATGGCAATAAATGTCATGTAAAATGGCATTCAAACTCACATTATTAGCATTTAACACTGAATAAAGCACATGAGGTGTACCTGAGCTGAACATTGTCAGTTTTCTGTTGTTCAGCTGCAAGAAATAGAAGCCGTTTCTAATATATCAACTTCAGGTGTTGGTTAGAACAAAAACTCCTTTTAAAATGGAAAATATTCCTTCTATCGTGTGCCGTTGCTTTTATTTAGAAAATGACTTTAATCAGCCTTTAGTTGATGTCGTCAATCTGACAACCTGCGCTTGGGTGTGTTTTGAATCGGGTATGCAATACCTAGTTTAACCACTGGGTTTCAAACTTACATACTGCAACTTTATGGTTCACCCATAAATAAAAATTACCGAATTTACTCTGTCTAACATTTGAGTTTCTTCCTTCTGTTAAACACAAAATAAGATATTTTGAATAATCCTGGCACCCTTTGACTTCCATAATAGGAGAAAAAAATATTGATGTTTCTACCAGCATTCTTCAAAATATCTCGTTTTGTGTTAGACAAAAAAAAAAAGAAAGTCTTAAAGGTTTAATACCACATGAGAGGGAGTAAATGATGAGGTCAAATTTATTTTTAGGTGAACTGTCCTTACAGAACATGTTTTTTTGACACACTATTTTGATTGGCCACAGCCATTGCATAACAAACCGAATCAATGCTTCTCCATTACAGTGTAACTCAGTTACACAACAATCTGCAGTCATATGATATGTGCTCTGAGAAAATGTTGATTGTGGTGATCATCATCTTGAGCTCTGTTCCAAATGGCACACTTCACTTTCACTTGCAGTCTTTTAGGCTAATACATGCCAAAATTCAACTCTACAGTTTAACAAAGCGACTTTTATTGACATTAGTCATTTGAAATAATGTTATAAGCAATAATATATAGAGAAAAATGTCTGTAAAATAACAGAAAATGTGCTGGCAGTTTATTTCTAGGTTTTTATACTATAAAATACAACACCAACTCACACAATATTTCACTTTAAACTATTAAAAATGTTCATAAAAGTCTTTTTTTTGAGATTTTCAAGGTTAAAAGTTGTTGGACAAAAGATCTAGATCCCATAATGCAGTTCAAAACCAAATAAACGGGGGAAAAATTAAAACATTAATCACAAAATATGGGATACTGCTAATTTACCAATCTTTTTTACAGTGTACTGTTTGTTTGGTGTTGTAATGTCTGTCTGCATATCTGTTCCTTCTATGAAAATATAATCAGCTTGGTGTCTAGCAGTTGCACTTGTGTAGGTCTGGAGCTTACAATGAACAACGTCTTGAAGTCAGATTCACTAGCATTGAAATTCGTCAGGTAAGTATTTGTTCTTGGTGAAGTTCATTTGGACTGGTAGATGTTTAACAAGTAAGCCCATCGTGTCTATGTAAATGTGTGTAAATATTTATTTTACATTTATGATAGTGTCAGTAATATAGGATATGCAAATATTTAGATGATTTATGTACAGTGCTATTTATAAAGTCTTTCTGTAGATATGTGAGAGACCTTTTGTTTTTGAAAAGTCTCAAGTCATTCTGCATATATATATATATATATATATATATATATATATATATATATATATATATATATATATTAAAATGCATCTGGAAAGTATTCATTGGCCTTAAATTTTTCTACATTGTTTTATGTTACAGCCTTATTCCAAAATGGATTAAATTGATTTATTTCCTCAACATTCTACATACAATCCCCCATAATGACAATGTGAAAAAAAAGATTTTTGAAATTGTTGCAAATTTATTAAGACTAAAAAACCTGAAAAATCACATGTACATCAGTATTCACAGCCTTTGCTCAATACTTTGTTGATGCATCTTTGGCAGCGATTACAGCCTCAAGTCTTTTTAAATATGATGCCACAAGCTTGGCACACCTGTCTTTGGGATTTTTTGCCCATTCCTCTTTGCAGTACCTCTCAAGCTCTATCAGGTTGGATGGGAAGCAACAGTGTACATTTTCATATCTTTCCAGAGATGTTCAATAGGATTTAGGTCTGGGCTCTGGCTGGGCCACTCAAGGACATTCACCGAGTAGTTGTGAAGCCACCCATTGATATTTTGGCGGTGTGCTTTGGGTCATTGTCCTGCTGGAAGATGAATCGTCACCCTAGTCTGAGGTCAAGAGCACTCTGAAGCAGGTTTTCATTCAGGACGTCTCTATACATCGCTGCATTCATCTTTCCCTCTATCTTGACTAGTCTTTCAGTTCCTGCTGCTGAAAAATGATGGAATTAGCCTGGTGAAGAGCGGTGCCTGGTTTTCTCCAAACGTAACGCCTGGCATTCACTCCAAAGAGTTCAATTTTAGTCTCATCAGACCAGAGAATTTTGTTTCTTATGGTCTGAGAGTCCTTCAGATGCCTTTTGGCAAATTCCAGGTGGGGAGTGGCTTCCGTCTGGCCACTCTACCATACAGGCCTGATTGGTGGATTGCTGCTCAGATGGTTGTCCTTCTGTAAGGTTCTCCTCTCTCCACAGAAGAATGCTGGAGCTCAGACAGAGTGACCATCGGGTTATTGATCACCTCCCTGACTAAGGCCCTTCTTCCCCAATCACTCAGCTTAGATGGCTGGCCAGCTCTAGGAAGAGTCCTGGTGGTTCCAAACATCTTCCACTTACGGATGATGGAGGCCACTGTGCTCATTGGAACTTTCAGAGCAGCAGACATTTCCCTGTAACCTTCCACAGTCTTGTGCCTCGAGACAATCCTGTCTCGGAGATCTACAGACAATTCCTTTGTCTTCATGCTTGGTTTGTGCTTTGACACAAAGCCCTTTCCATTAGTGACCATCTGTCTCTTATTAATATAGAACATTAGTCTTGTTTTTGGAATCTGCCTCTATGCACAGCCATTTGTAGCTCCGCCCTCTTTTGAAAAGAGCAGAATCTCATTTGCATTTAAAGCGACAGTCACCAAACTGGCATAATTAAAATCAAAGAGTTATAAACGTTATTTGTGGGATATTTTGAGCTAACTGAACACACAATTATCAGGGACTTAATTTACATCTTGTAAAATGTGCATATTGGGCCTCCTTTAATTAAAAATTGTGATTTCACAGGTTTCACAAAGGTCTCAAACTCAATTCCTGGAGCTCAAACACAGCTGATCTAGTAGTCTTGAACACCTTGATTAGTTGGATCAGGTGTCCAGGAATCCAGTTTGAGACCTATGCTTTAGGATAACCTCAAATAAAACTAATAGACTTTGAAATAACACGTAATAGACGCATGATACGATCAGATATTTGAGTTTAAGTTACAAAAAAAATATATATATATATTTTTTTTACTTATTTGATAAAATTATGTTGGACCAACTCAATTGCATTTAATTATGTAAATAGCTTTTTTTTATTGGTGCTACACAAATTTATTGGTTGGAAATCCTGCCCTCAGTTAAAGTTCATCTAATGAGTTATCTTTTTGAGTGTGCCATAGAAACGGCACATACTCACTATCATAGACCTTTACATTGACTGACTTTGCTGGAAAGACTTGACCAAAGTCTTGAGTCTTTTCCAAGAAGCTGATTAAGATGCATCTTTTTGTTGATGTTTGATGTATTAAAAACACTTTTATATTAAATCTGCTTTTCTGTTTATTAAATAAATATAAGTTATGTGGATCTGGCTCTTTATTGGTCTGAATTGCTGTTGATGAAAGTATCTAATTGAATGAAAAGGTTTTCTTTTCCTACAAATGATATTTAAGATCAGAAGTAGTGCTGAGAAACATTGGTGAAGCGCTTCATTGTGTTCTTTATGAACGCTGTTTCAGTGTAGCTGCAAAATTAGTTGTATTTGTATTTACTGTCAAAAAGGCCCAAATGGCCCAAATTTTTCTTTAAGTTCCCAGGTTCTGCAGGTTGCAATGTCCCGAATTTTGATTGCCAATCTTAAGCCAATTTTAAAGGTTTGATTTGGAATTTCCCCAACCAATCGCAGAGCCCGGGGGACCAGAGTGAGTGTTCCGATTGCCCCCCTCAGGTCCTGTCCTGTCCTTTTTTTTTTCTCTGACTTTCATGAAGCACACAGACAACCCAGACACAATTTAAGACGCTGAACTTAATTGAACCACCGGAACTACGAAACATTTTCTACTGTCATTTGTGGTTCTGTAAAACATTTAGGACAAGATACAACCTTTACAAACAAGTATTAAAACAAATGTTTATGCGAGGCCTACTTCAAGTTTCTTTGAGGCATCAATTGTTAGGTTATTGCTAGATCAGATAAATCTGCGACCGGAAGTTAGCGAGAATTATTTATATTATTTATTATGTTTCCCATTAATTGTATCTTATTAACATCTACCCAAGACCCCAACGGTCAGAATAATGTAAAAATTGTACCGAGTATTGATTGTTATTTAATAAATTACCTAATAAATTGTATTTTTTAACGTTTACCCCTATCCCAAGCCTAAACCCAACCGTCACAGTACTGTAAAAATATGAAATACTGTTGAACAGTGTCACAGAAACGGTGTTATATTGACGTGTGTATCCGCAGCTGTATCCTATCTCGACTTTACCATGGTTGACGTGCGTATCCGCAGCTGTATCCTATCTAGACTTTACAATGGTTCTTTAGCGGCATTACTGACAAGATCTTTTGGAGAATGTGTAGTCTTGAATAAACATCCTGAATTGTTTCGACCATTTGTTTTTTATTTAAAAACGTCCTGTGTATTTACATTTTTTACAGTCTTTTACAGCCTATTTACCAATCTGACGTGATTTTTTTTAAACCTCCTTCTTGCGACAACAAAACAGCGCGCCCCAGTGGCGGCAAGGCGATACTGCATAATCTTTACCTGCATTTCCTTTGAGATGCATGCTTGATGGTAAAGTGGGATTCAGAGCTTTAGACCAAAGTCAAAATCTCCCACCAGACTCTCATTTTCTCATTTCTGTCCACATAAAAGTGGGAAAATATATTATTTTTATAACACTTAAATTTGGGTAAAAACGCCTTCCTTATATGGTTAATATAATTTATTACGTAACAATCTAGGCTATTTGTATTAAACACTATAGGTGAAATGAGTGAGCTGAATTGTCCGTAGTGTATGTGTGAATGAGTGTGTATCAATGTTTCCCAGTGATGGGTTGCAGCTGGAAGGACAAGCGTAAAACATATGCTAAATAAGTTGGCGGTTCATTCCGCTGTGGTGACCCCAGATTAATAAAGGGACTAAGCCGAAAAGAAAATAAATGAACATATTATCATCATCATCATCACGTATACAAAGTTAAAGTCTTTAAAAATAGCTATTAACTATTTTAAACTGGTATCTATCTTTATCCTATACACAGTATTAACAGTAAATTAACAAGCACTATAACCATTACAGTGCACGCTTTTGTGAAATACTATTAACCTAAACACACTGCTTCAAGATTACTTTAATGCAGGGTGTGAATTACAGGGGGGATTGACCCCCCCAATTAAAGCTTGATCCCCCCTGAAGGACATGAAAACAGCATGTATGGGGGGTCAGCCCTCTAAATAGTATGTTTGATCTGTATCTTAAATACTAATATTACTAATTAAATAATTGATGATATAAACATACTTTAGTTAAGTGTTTCTCAACCACGTTCCTGGAGGATCACCAGCACTGCAAGTTTTGGATGTCTCCTTTGTCTGTCACACCCATTACAGGTGTTTCAGTCTCTGCTAATGAGCTGATAATCTGAATCAGGTGTGTTTGGTTAAGGAGACAGGGAAAATGTGCAGAGCTGGTGATCTTCCTGGAACGTGGTTGAGAAACACTGCATTAGACCACCCTATAATGGATTATACCATTGTGAATGCGATTAATCTAGGCTGATAGACATGGTAAGTGTTCACAAAGCACTTGTCTTGTAAAATAGGTGTATATCCTAAAAGTAAAGTCAAATTAGATGCATAGTTTCACCTACAGTTCGACCAGCTGCCCTGCTTTAATGTGTGTGCGTATGAGGTAAAAGTCCTGCTTCCAGATATAACTGTCTATGAGTTAAAAGTCCTGTTTCCAGATATAACTGTGTATGAGTTAAAAGTCCTGCTTCCAGATATAACTGTGTATGAGGTAAAAGTCCTGCTTCCAGATATAACTGTGTATGAGGTAAAAGTCCTGCTTCCAGATATAACCAAAGAGCATACAACCGCCTAATAATAATAGTAATCATCAAAATTATTCTAAACTCTTTGATAACTGTGTATGAGTTAAAAGTCCTGCTTCCAAATTCCTCCATCTAAGGTTTTTGATCATTTTAAACTAAACAATTTCCCACAAAGTACCCTGCTTCATAGCACATTATTCTGCAATCATACACTACGAGAATAATAAAAGCGAGCTGGATTTTAGGTGAGTTAATAATTAATATTATTTTTAAAATTAATTCGATCTTATAATAATCCTTAAATAATAATTTCTATTTTATTTGACAGTTTGATTTTATTTTATAAACAAAATTTTGCTGCGTTTGATTGAAGGATCCAGACGGGACGTCACATCCTCTGAATGCGGGCCAATGGCGGCACAGGAAGCGACCACAGAAAGACTTGTTCGTGTGTGATGAATAAATACGCCGTCATTCATACCGCATCTCTGCACTATAAATTGTTTTGGATGTGCATTGACCTGTTGCAGGGATAATCGCTGTCCCGTTCCCAGGATAATAAGGACTCGACGCGGACGCAGAAACAGCGGAAAAGCGTCGACATGTTTCGCGGTACTAGGCCGCACAGAGGCGGTTATCGCCATCCCCCGCCGTCTCGTGGTTTCGGGCCGCGTCCTGGACCGGGCCATCCCCCGGACCGAGACCCTTACCGTCGGCCGTCCCCGCGGAGGAGATACTCTCCGCCGGACCCAGCAGATGAATACAGAGGCGGACGACCGCAGAGAGGCTATGGGGTATGGAGTAAACAAAACACTGCGTTATAGCCTTACATGTAATGCACAGTGTGTTTATACTCACAACACTTACTGTATGACTGGTGGCACCTCGTTTGTCGCATTAACTTCAAGTTAGCACGATGTAGTTTAAGCCAATTTAATGTAAATACCGTCGTACGTGAGCATGGCCTTAAATTAATATTCATAACTTTGACAATTACCTTCCAACTTTACGTGAACTGATGAAAGGAGCATTGTTTATTCTCAATTGTTTAGACCTAATGCTATATTGTTCTTCAGAGTGCCGTATAAATGTAATAGCGTATGTTGTATACATAGTATTGAATTACCATCTGATGTCATTAGTGTACTCTAGAAAATCTGGAGTATTTACACTTCATTTTAGTAGTTAGTCAGAGATTAAAATTGATTTAATAGTTATATCCACTAAATGATTTAATATATATATATATATATATATATATATATATATATATATATATATATATATATATATATATATATATATATATATATATATATAATAAATAAATTATTTATAAGTATTATTATTAGTAGTATTGTTATTAGGGCTGCACAATATATTGTTTCAGCATTGATATCACAGTGTGATCATTCGGAATAGTCGTATCGCAGTATTAGAATTTATCATTTCCATGTGTTTTGATGTCTGTGATTGTATAATGATTTGAAAAGCATTCAGGTGTAAGAAATTGCATCATTTGTGAAATTAACTACAATAAATTTATTGAATTATTTTTATCATTAAGTTACTTGAATACTGTAAGGGTCTTATTTAGTTCAGTCGAATTGCACTTGAGCTCGTTTTCCTTCTTGATGTGGTTCGTTTGGGCAGGTGTGAATGTAGCTATCCCACTCGAGTGCGCACCAAAAGCGGACCACAAAAGCGTACTGAGACCTCCTTAAAGAGGTGGTCTCGGTATGCTTTCAAATAAACCCTTGAGCAGTTTGTTTGTGGTGAGATTATGATCCGAAGTAGTACAGACTCAACCGTAAAAAGTACTGTGTCTTTTTGGACTAATATTTCCAGATGATGACTGTGTCAAAATTAGGCATGGGACGATAAACATTTTCAAGGTATGCCGTGTTTTGGAAAACTCAAGGTTTTAAAACCACCTTAATATTTACATTTACATTTAGTCATTTAGCATAATCAAGCAAGCATCAAGCATTAATATTCTGCTGTACCTTTTCTAAGGTATGTGTAAGATCTTTTTTATTATTTATTTATTATAATTTTTTTTTTAGGAATACAGAATCTCCAGCAGAAAATATCCAAACATGACATTTTAAATGGTAAAGAAATCTGTGGTTTTAAAACAAATGAAGACAGCAGAAGTCAATGATTTATTTTCATTATTCAGCCTGACATGTTTACTTCTCCAAAATATTTTAAATGTTTCTCAAAATCAAATATATTGTGTCCAAAGCGGAAACAAGGATGTGTATTTTACCCAGACATTTAAAAGGAATATATTTTACAGCAGTAATCGCGATAACGTGATATTTTTATCCAAGGTTATCATATTGTCAGAATCAAATACAGGCCCATGCCTAGTCACAATACATTAAAATATTGTTTTGCAGCCAAAAGCCAAAAACCCAAAAACGGCAGAAAAATGCTACAATATATCAGTTGTTGCCCTTGGTCCGGACCAAATGAACCAAACCACAGATGTGAAAGCACCTGTAAACTCAGGAAACGATTAAACACATTATTTCAATTGTATCTGTTTCTTTTTTTTTTTTAATTATCTTTTTTATTTTCTCAAAAAGTTTTACAATTACACCAGGTACATGTCAGAGGTCACACATCTGTATACACTCACAAATATAAGCACAAATTCTAAACATCCACTTTCTCTTTCAGCAGTATATGCTTTCCTTTTGTGCGCACGTACACTAATGTTATACACAATATAGAAATAAATAATAATGAGTAATAATTTAAATAAATAAAATAGAAGGAAAAAAAAGGGGGGGGGGGCAATTAAGTAAAAGTAAATAAATAAACCAGTAAAATAACATATGCATACACATCAGCAACACAACTATGTACATGTAGGGAGTGATCCTTCCAATTTTAAGTTAATCGAAAAGTCCAGGATTATGGGATGTTGCATAGTTGGTCCATTTTTCCCAGATTGAAATAAATTGTTCCATTTTCTGATTTACAAATGCGGTAATTTGTTCCATTTTATACATTTCCATTGTAATTTCCATCCACTCATTTAGGGTAGGACTTGTATCTGTTTCTTGATTGTATTTATAGATTATGCATGAAAATACTCACAACACATGAAAATATAGAAATGCATTGCAAATAGCACAGACCATAATGAAAACTTGTTGGGGGACCCCAAAAAGTTTATAGATTGCTTATTGGTTTTTATAAAGATGCAAATAGTAAACATTTATTCATCAATCTCTGACTAAACATGTGCATGAAAATACTCACTTGCAAGTAGAGAAATGCGCTGCAAATAGCACAGACCACAACGAAAACGTGTTGAGGAAACCCAAAAACATTCTAGATTGTTTAATAGATTTTATGGAGATGAACTTCCACTGCAGAATCATCCCAATAGATCTAACATTATAATTTCTTTTCAAATACAGATATTAGGTCATCTGGTGAAATTGCGTTCATATCGTTTTATATATATATATATATATATATATATATATATATATATATATATATATATATATATATATATATATATATATATATATATATATATATATATATATATCGCAAATAATAAAATATGGCAATGTTAGATTTTTCCAATATTGTGCAGCCCTAATTATTGCAATTATTTGTTTTTTGTTTCCATACAGAGGTACAGCCCATCACCTCCTCGTGGTGGTCTCCCTGTTGATCACAGTCTGGTCATAACTGTGGGCAATGAGTTGAACAGTCCATCAAGCTTTAAAGGAACAGATGCTCCCTATGTCAGGTAAGATGTTCACCTTGTGTGATTGAACAATACATTGACTCCTAAAGGTACAGTTAATAGTTATGCATGTTAAATTACTTTCAACTACACTGTAAAACCCAAAAAGTTAAAGTAACTCAAACCATTTAAGTTCAAAAACAAATCCTAATGAGTACTGTGAACGTAATCCATTTGAGTAAACGAGGCAATACGAGCATGGTAAAACCCGATAAATAAAGAGAACTCAAATCAACTGAGTACTGTAAAACCCAATAAGGCAACTCAAACCGTTTGAGGAAACCGATTGCTGCAAACCATTTGAGTTAAAAAAACGAGTCTATGTGAGTACTGTGAACTTACTCCATTTTAGTTGAAGTAATGAGGTATTTAATTAACTCATTACCTTCAACATTGAGTTCAAAACTCTTTTCAAATGAGTGAAATTAACTTTCAGTAATTTTGAGTTGTCTACACTCATTTCGTTTAATAAAGTTGACTGTTGGGTTTTACAGTAAATTTCCAAATGCCAATATGCGCGCCCAAGCTGTGCGCCTGCATTGGAAATAACGAAATTGCACATGGAAAAGACGCAATATGTGAAAGGCACCTAGTCGTTTGTGATCTCCAGCAGTTGATCTTTTTCTTGCACAGACATGCTGGATTGACCCGATTTGTTGACAAATGGGTTGTGAATGCATTCTTTGGCAGTTTCTTGGGTTTCCAAAACTTTCCAAAGACGTCTGTTTCTTAAGCCGCCTTTCCACTGCATACGACAAGCGACAGACCGGAAGTCATTAATTTCCAATGGAGAGTAGTCCGGGAGCTGCGTGGAGTTCCGATCATCTCCATTCACGGAAAATTCGGATCTGATTTGAGCTGCGGATAGGTTGAAATATTTAAACTTCTGCGACTAGAGCGTATTTGACCAGCCGACCGGATGTGACGTATTCCAGTGTTGTCCAAGCAGGTCCGTGTGCGCGAGATGAGAAATAGTTTTTTTCGTTATTTTTTTTAATCAGAATAAAGTCTGAAAAAAAAATTCTATTCATAGATGAGTAATAATAATAAAAAAAAAGATTTTTATTGCTGTCTCCACATTCCCTCCAAACTTTTTTGAGGTCTGTGAATTTCTAGTATTCAATCATTCATTCAACCATGGTGAAGCAAGGAAATAAAGGCTCTTTTTGCACTACTTTATTTCGGAAACCACAAGAATCAGCTTCTCTCCCATGGTGCACGACAACACTGAAAATTCTGTGCGATTGCCATAAGAGGGCGTATTTCGACACTGGTGTCCAAATGTCGTGTGCAGTGAAGAGGCAGCTTTACTCGTTTTGCTGCTTCTGGGTTAAATTTTGCGCACAAATGACGAGGTATAACCAGGAGAATACGGTCATTTTTCAAAATAAAAGATCGTTCAGACTCCGATAATAAATAAAAAGGAAAGAAGTAATGATTTCTTGCGAGGACTGGGGATTGGGGACCACTTTGGTACACTACATCCTTACATTGCTTTTATTTGCCACAGATAAAAAAAAAATGAATGAAACAGTGTTTAAAAAAAACTCTTAATTTGCCACAAGAGGGTGTGGATATTCTGCTGTTCTCATGTCTGACCTCTGCGAATATGAGATACAAACCAATTGCACATACAAATAGGTGAACACACAACAATTCTGTAATCATGTTGTTTTGAACTGTAGGAACGAATTCAAAATGACGTAATTTCGTTTGTTCTTCAATTTCATTCGAAGTATACTGGGGCGTTTGAGGGATGAGGCTTTCACATTATTTAATACCATAGCGCTTGAAGCTATTATCTACTATGGAAATATTTGTCCCTTCATATGACTTTGAGTATGTTTACATGGATACCAATACTCAGATTTTAATACAATGAAGGCAATACTCTGATTAAGAGTCTACCATGTAAAGAGCGATTTTTGATGAGCTTAATTTGACTCCTAATCGAACTAAACAGAAATCAAATTAAGACATGTGGAGTATGCCTATTTTGTGGCATTATTGAAGTGCAGGACAGACGTGTAAACACCTTAAACTATTAGGACATGTAGGACTTTTCACTACATTTTGCAACAGGACACACACTTGGCAGTATGGCTGCACGATTCTGGCAAAAATGTGAATCACGATTTTTTTTTTTTGCTTCAAATCAAGATCACGATTTTCTCACGATTCTGTAAATGTAAAATAAAGGTTAATATGATTAGCCTATTATTATTGTTAATTTTCAAACATATGGTAAAACAACAATAATAATATTAGGCCTATGTGTAGGTATACTGTTGCTTAAAATGCAAAATTTCGTATGGTCATTATGGTGGACTTGAACAGATTTTCAATATGTCCTGTTTGTTAATTCATAGTAAAATGATGACATCAGAATATAACTGTTCATAATTATAAAGTTGATTTATTATGTTTAAGACATGTGCTTGTCATTTGTCATTGACGACACTATTAGACCATTATATTTCCATTATATATAGGCTAGGGTTGTTATACTGACACAGTAAACATTTATTTTCATCCACAACACTGTGTTCGCTATGAAAGAAAAAATATATCAAATGTTTGTCGTAATCAAAACTGTAAAATGCGATATGATCATTTAAATGTGCGCACTGGTTTCACTTTCACTTCCGGGTACGGCTCATGGCTGCTTTCACTGTGAGAAGAAAAAAACACACACACATGAGAATCATACTTGCCGCACGGCCCTCAAACGATCGCTCTCTGCAACAAACTGAACGTTATTTACAACTTCATTACCTGTTATTCACAGCCTATGCAGGTTCTGTTCACAAAAGAAAGCATCAAGCTTGCATGCACGTGCTCTCGGTAGTAAACAAACTGTGCCTCAGCTCACGTGTGATTTTGCGACAGTGAATACATCATTACATGAAGACAGAAATGACATTTTTGGGTGAATTATTCCTTATAAATACAGTGTGTGACACTTTTAAGGTGTCAATGTTGCTGTGAAGATTTGTGCGACTGCCTTGCTTCTCTCCTGACCTTGAAAATATAATTGGCTGAATCGTAGAGAAGCTTAATTAAGATCGTGTGTAGGGTCGAATAGAGATCGCGATCTTTTTTCGATTAATCGTGCTGCCCTACTTGGCAGTGTCAAGCTTTAGAGGACAAACAAATGAGAATGGCTTTAAGCAAGAGAGCATGTGTTTGGTGCAAGCTGGAAGAAATGGACATTATGAAGTACCTCTGAGTTTGTCACAGGGGCATGAATGAAAAGTTAGGGAATAAAATGGCAGAAGTGAGCTGTTGCTTGAGAATTTATATCCGCCTTCGTCTGTTTGCACATATTGTGTCAGAAATGAACTGCTGTTGAACTTTAAAAAGCAAAGCCCCCAAAATCACATAGTGCCATGACAAACATGAACTGGTGTTGCGTTAAACACTGGATGAAACTAGCGTCCAATGGTGACGTGATGACGTTACTCGAACAATGTGCTATAACATGCAAAACGCGATCATGAAAGGAAAATTCAACTCATGTAAACCTTAAAGTCTCAATAAAGTACTCGAGGGTGTCTTGAACCTTTAGGGCAGGGGTCACCAAACTTGTTCCTGGAGGGCCGGTGTCCTGCAGATTTTAGCTCCAACCCTAATCAAACACACCTGAACAAGCTAATCAAGGTCTTACTAGGTATTCTTGAAACGATCAAGCAGGTGTGTTGAGGCAAGTTGGAGCTAAACCCTGCAGGGACACCGGCCCTCCAGGACTGAGATTGGTGACCCCTGCTTTAGGGCAAATAATTAGATCACTGATGTCCAAGTAAATGTCACTCTTTGCTCTCTTTCTTGGCTGCTTTTTGATGTTGTGATTTCTGTTCACAGGGATTACGCTGCAGGAGACTCCCAGTATAAAAAGTCCTATTACTCTCCACGGAGGTCAAGCTATGATGAACAGGGTGATAAGGGTTCAAAGAGGCGCAGTGTTAGTCGTGGCCGGAGCAGAGGACGGAGTCGCAGTCCCGGCTATGGACGCAGCAAAAGCCGACCACGCAGCCGGAGCAGGAGTCGAAGCTATAGTCGTGGAAGAAGTCGTGGCAGGAGTCCTGAACGTGCGAAAAGCCGAGGCCGAAGCAAGAGCAGACCCCGCGGGAGGAGCTACAGCAGAAGTCGAAGCAGAAGTCGCAGTCGGGATAAAAGTAGGGCCAGGAGCAGGGCGAGGAGCAAGAGTCGGCCACGCAGCCGCAGCAGAGAAAGGAGTCGTAGCCGGGGGAGAAGCAGAGGAAGGAGTCGTGCTCGGAGTCGCAGCAGTAGCACTAGCAGCAGTGGCTCCAGCAGGAGTCGCCACAGCAGTGTCAGCCGGAGAAGCAAATCGGGTAAATTTAAGAGTGAGCAGGAGGACTTCAGCGAGCTGGAGAAAGCTCGACGACGTAAAGAGATTCAGGATATGCTTGTAAAGCCTGCAAAGTCCATTTTGAAGAAAAGAGTGGATTCCTCCGAGACTGATTCTCCAATGCTAATGCAGGTAACCTCCTCTCAATATGTCTTGAATATAAAGCAGTTAGGGTATAGAAGAGGTTATTGACCCATTTTACATTTCCTGCTTTTTTAGTGGCGGAAATCGTCATAGTTGGGTAAATTTAGAGTGCAATGAATATTTGCTGAAATAATCAAAGAAAAACTACACGATGGTGTTATCAAGACTTAAAGAAAAAGGAAAAAAAATTGTGAGACTGAGAACGGCAGCCAGGAGAGAGCATCAAATTTGTGACCAAAGCTCATGACCTGCACATATTAAGTTTTTGTCTTATATTTAACATTCAAAAAACAAAGTTTTTTCCTGAGCTTTGGTGCGACACCCTATTTATTGAAAATTGTCAGAGAAAGAGTATTCATAATTTCACAAATAAAAAAATGTCTATGAAGATACAGTTGAAGTCAGAATTATTAGCCCCCCTGTTTATTTTTTTCCTTTAATTTCTGTTTAACAGAGAGTTTTTTTTTCAACACATTTCTAAACATAATAGTTTTAATAACTCATTTCTAATAACTGATTTATTTTATCTTTGCAATGATGACAGTAAATAATATTAGACTAGATATTTATCAAGACACTTCTATACAGCTTAAAGTGACATTTAAAAGCTTAACTAGGTTAATTAGGTTAACTAGGCAAGTTAGGGAATTAAGCAAGTTATTGTATAACGATGGTTTGTTCTGTAGACAGTCTAAAAAAATATATAGCTTAAAGGGGCTAATAATATTGAGCTTAAAATGGTTTTTAAAAAATTGAAAACTGCTTTTATTCTACCTAAAATAAAGCAAATAAGACTTTCTTCAGAAGAAAAAATATTATCAGACATACTGTGAAAATTTCCTTGCTCTGTTAAACATTATTTGGGAAATATTTAAAAAAGGAGGCGGCTAAAGGGGGCTAATAATTCTGACTTCAACTGTAAGTGTCCAACAATGAAGATAAATTGCTTATATACACTGTTTGTAAAATATTAAGAGCTGTTTTTCTTAACTTGCTATGTCACACTACGACATTTTTATACAGCAGAGTTCATAAAGTTTACTGAGTCAGACAGAAAAATAAAGAGCACACAGCTGAACTGCATGCCTGCTCTCTACAATAAAATCTGACAAGTGTCTTTCATGTATATTTGGGTTATAAACATGTGTAAGTAATATGAAACGTTCACATATCTTTTGCGAGTTTGTGATTTGAGATGTAGAACGCATGGAAAGCGTCCGCATAGAGAGACGCACTGCAGCGCTGCTGATTATTGTGGGTGTTTACAGCTGTTTGACGGATAAATATGAATTTGTAGCTAAATTGTTAGTGGTGCCAAGCAGTGTTTCCCATTGTTTACATTCTTGTTTACTTTCTCGCTACGACATACCGTTAACACTAGAAAATGTGCAAGTAGTTGATCAGTTTCAACAAATAAAAACACTTACAGGTTGTGGCTTACAATCCACAGCTTTGTCGGTTGTAGAAGTTTTCAGCCGAATCCAGCACTGAACTGGGAGAGATTCTGGAAGCTGTCCTTAATTCTCTGGAACATAATTAAGTTAAACTGTAAGCACTTCTGTCTTTGTGTTGTGTCCTTTGGAAGCCCAAATATAGAAACGGAAGAAGCTCTGTGGAAATAGCAGCATTTGGACGCCATTTTAGCTTTCTCTGCTACAACATTAGAGCGCTTCTGACCACGCCCCTTCGTTTTGCAGGGTGTGTGCACGTGGTGAATGCACATACCTGGCAGCTTGTGTAAACTTACTAGCCCCAAACTTCATTCGCTGTAGGCTTTGGTAAGCTAACTCTGTAGAAGCTGATGTCTATTTGCATTGAACTTTGAGCATATTTCATTCAGAAATGCTGTTTATGTTCACACAGCTACATTACACATCATCTCAAGTATAAAATATTATATAGTACTGGACCACCCCTTTAAAATATTTTACTTAAAAGCATTTTACTGCCTACTACCAACTTAGCAATTTGTGTTTGAATCATGCTTTGGTCATGGAGGAATTTTTTAAAATTTTTATTTTAAACCTTATTAGACTTATATAATTGAAAATATTCAACAAACTTCCCCTAGGCACAGTATGAAACAATCACACTATGCAAACATGGCCTAGTGTGAGTACATCCTTAGTTAGTATTATTCTTTGAAAGTTTTAATTATGACGCAGGTTTGTCTAAAACATGTCTAACTTGCATTTTTCAGAATAGCGATTCCCCTCGAGGAAATTCAGATGGGGGTCTTTCCCACGAGGCTGAACAGCTTCTCTGTGCACTTTCCAAAACCATGGATCCAAGCGTATTGTCTTCCATGCTGGGCAAAAGCTCTGATGGCAATGTTCTGGAAGAGCTGATTAGCAAGATCCATCCATCCCGAGAGGACCTAGGTGATTTGTTCCCTGCACACGAGAAGGGAAGGCAGACCTCAGACCTCACAGAGTTCCTTGGAATGATAGCCGAGGTAGCACAACAACACAATCCAAAAAAGAGTCTTACAGAAATTGAAGATGAGGAGAAGTTTCTCTACGGAGATGAATTGGAGGCGGATGAGGTGAAACCGGATAAGGAGATTGCAACTGATTCCAGCTATCCAGATACAAAAGAGCATGGCACTACACCTTACAGTTTTAGCCGTACTGTAGAAAATGTGCCAAGCCGTTCCTCTGCCACACCTGAGGTGCATGCTGAGGAAGAACCACATGATTTCCTACCTGGAGTTGGGCCGCAAGATGTCAAGGTGAGGAGGGAGGTTGAGGAATATGAGAAGATACAAGATTTGCTGAAAACAATTGGCCTGGATCTCGGTGTGGCTGAAATAAGCAAGATGGCAGCAAGGACGCAAGAACGCCTCCACGGCAGCATCCCTGCAAAAAAGACACCTGTTCGTCGGCATTCAGATAGAAAGCACCGGAGTCGAAGCAAAAGCTCCAGCAGCAGTAGTGGAAGCGGCAGCAGAAGCTCCAGTCGCAGTCAGAGCGAAAGTCAAAGCAGAAGTAGAAGCCGAAGCCGAAGTGGCAGCTTAAATCACACCTCAAGTCGCAGCAAGAAGAAACCTGTCTCTCCTAAAAAAGCTTCTCCACATGTACATAGCCAGAGCAAGAAAGACACTCAGCCTGCTGTCCCAGAAAGCAACTGGCCTACAACACCCACTGTGGCTCCTGCACAGAGTTATCCTTCCCGACCTGGCGTTTTGCCACATCCCCCTTACCCAGGACCTCCCCCACGTGGGGTAATGCCTCCTGACTACCGTACACATGGTTACGGCGCATATGGTAATTACATTCCCTACATGCCCCCGGGATGGCCAATGTACCCACCTACAGGTATGCCAGTACCTCCTCCAAGTCAAATGGACCCCTACAGCCTCCCTAACATGGAGCGACCTTTTATTAAAACGATCAAAACGTCGACAAGTGAGAGTAAAGCTGACAATAAAAAAGGTTAGTGGTCTTCAGAGTTGATTATTTAATTCAGGAGTAGTTGAATTGTGTGTGCTATTGGAGAATTTTAAAGAATCTTCGCATGGGGGTATTCAGTACAACAAAGCAAGGGCATAGAATTAGCATGGACGGGAGGGTACGTGTCCCCACCAATATCCACCAATTACTGAAATGTCCCTACCTATAATTTAATCGACTTCAAAATAAAATAATGCTCCGTCAACCCTTAGCAACCTACACGTGCACAAAGTCAAGTTCGCCTTAAGTTTATCGTAGTACTATTAACCAAGCCTGTGCAATTAATCCAAATTCAGTTTCTATTTTGGCATCTATGATTATAAATAACAATAATTGGGATTAAACAGTTAAACTGCGTCACACACCTCTATAATTTTCTCTACATTCATACCTCCCCAAAGCCCGACTGCAATAAAATCTTGTAAATTGACTTTTGTGCCATGTGACGTGATTGTTATTTGTATTGTTAAGGTATTATTTTATATTATTAAGTACTTTATTCAGGTTTTTAAAAGCGCAAAACAGAATTTGGGCTGTTCAATGCATGCGCTCTAGGGATGTATGTCCCCACCAATGTCAAGGGCTAATCTACGCCCTTGCAACAAAATATTATTGAGATTATTCTTGATGTATGAGCGGGCACCGCCTTTGCAATCTTTTTGGCTCAACATTTCCAGCCTCATTTACTTCCACTGATTTTTAGACATTAAAAGCAGCTTATTATGCTGCAAACGGATCTTTTCTATTTATAATAACTTATTGACTTACTCCCAGGACATTTATATCGAAGTTGATATTTAGCCGCACATTGTTGGCTCAACTATGGTCAACCTCCAACCTGGAGGACCAGGACATACACACATACACTACAAACTAATTAGCTTACTCAGTTCACCTATAGCACATGTCTTTTGACTTGCGGGGGAAACCGGAACGCCCAGAGGAAACCCACGCTAACACGAGGAGAACACGCAAACTCCACACAGAAATGCCAACTGACCCAGCCAGGGCTCGAACCAGCGTTCTTCTTGCTGTGAGGCAATCGTGCCACCCACTGTGCCACCGTGCTGCCTTTCTTATTATATTAGTCTACTTTTTATGTATAGTTGTGAACAGTTGTTTGTAGAGCAAGTAGTTTGACCATTTAGTATTCCTAGTCATTTCTCCCATAGGCAACTGAATCAGAAGTACTAAAACAATCACAAAACTGAGCGCTCTTCTGTGTTGTAGCATAAGGTCAATAGGCAGGCCTTAAAATAGTTCATGTGTGCATTAGCTTATAAAATTAATTTGCATGAACAAGTTTTTGATTTTTGTTTCTCATAATTTATCAGATTCATAATTTTTAAACTCCCATATTGTTTGCTTATAACACACATAGGGCTGTCATAGGGCTGGGCCGGTAAACGATATTATATCAAATCACAATAAAATTTGTCAGTAACAATAAGCTCTGCACTTTATTACTCCATATTAATCTAAGAGCATCTCACACAGCAGAAATGTGCATTAATCGGAATCTAAAAGTGTGTTAATATTAGAGATATTTTGCCACCGAAAGTTCATCGACCGAAAAAGTTATGCCAATTAATGGACCCTTTAATTTTTGTGGATTCAGTCATTGTGGTGGAGATACTCTTAAATTTGGAAGCATTAACAACTTGTATTGAAATATATCGTTATCGTTCAATATGGAAAATAATTATCGAGATTGCATTTTTGTCATATCGCCCAGCCCAAGGCAGTCGTTTTAAACACAATTTTGATTATCTAACTACGAGGAATAAAACTAACCACCGCAACTGCAGTGTTCACTTTTTCTAATACTTTATTTCACTACTTCATTGTGCATTGAATCTTAAAGAAATCAATAATGGATACAAGAGTGTTTTAAATGGGGTTTTCTCCCTGCCAACTGTTTGCAGTGTTTTAAGACTGAAGTATTGAGAGTTTTGGCAATATTTCGGCTTTCAAGCAAATGAAAAGGAAGAACCAGCCAATTTAGTTCAGCCAATATGCAACATTTTGCAGCAGATATGTCCCTGTGATGCAGCAAGACATTAAATATTAGGTCTCGTTTTACTCAACATAAATGACAAAGTAAAAGCTGTGTAAGTAACATTTTATTAAAATAGCTTAAAGTACTTTCAATTGTTTTTCTGTCGAATAAATATATCTAAATGAAAGATATTTAAAAAGCTTTACAATTAATAGATGTGCAGCCAATAAATTGATTTTTGTGACACTGGAGCATTTTAAAGCCATGATTAATCAGCAGATCGCTCGTACCTCAGCTTGTAAACAGACCAGCAGATCTTCGCGGCTTTAAAACACTCCAGTGTCCCTGTATCTGTGGTTACACTCAGTAAACAGCGGTGAGTTCGATGAACAGATGAGCTTCACGGCCAATCACAGTCATTTCTGTTGAGCATGTGAACACAGTGGCAAATCAGCAGTTTATGAAATTCATTCATTTTTTTTTCGCCTTAGTTCCTTATTTATCAGGGATTGCCACAGCGGAATGAACCACCAACTATTCCCGCAAATGTTTTATGCAGTGGATGCCCTTCTGGCTGCAACCCAGTACTGGGAAACACACATACACACTCATTCACACACAAACTCATACACTACGACCTATTTAGTTTATTCAATTCACCTATACTGCATGTGTTTGGACTGTGGGGGAAACCGGAGCACCCGGAGAAAACCCACACCAACACGGGGAGAAAGTGCAAACTCCACACAAAAAATGCCAACTGACCTAGCTGAGACTCATAACAGCGACCTTCTTGCTATGAGGAGACAGTGCTAACCCCCTTAAGCAAAGATTCTTTAAAATCTATTTGTTTTATAGTAAGCAATGATTTACAACGTGAAAACGTTTGGGTGATTTTAGACGTTGCACGTCACTATTAACCAACATGATTGATGATCATTTTAGCACCTTCTAAATTGGATGCTGTGGCTTCTAAAGCGATCACTAGTGACCACTTTCAGAGGAAAGAAATGGAAGACAAAAATACAGCCAGTCAGAAACAAAAGGTAATCCCTGGAAATATTTTATGAGTGTGCAAATAATGTATAATTGTTGCTTTGTCTACAAATCTGACAATTTAAGCATAGAGATGGATATTAAGTACTGTGTATGTCATAATGATTATATAAGTCTTTAAGATTCCTATTCCTGTGTTTTTTTTTTCGGAAAACAATTCTGCCGTAGGTCACAGAAGAGCTTGAAAAGCTAAGAATAGAAAGAGATGTTCGACAAAAGAGGAAAGAAAATCTCTTAAAGGATGTGGAGACATTGAGAAAGCAACAAGGTATGTTTCTTCTAGTGTAATAGAAATGTTGTTAATGTAGGGCTGCATGATATTGGAAAAATCTTACATTGCGATATTTTGTTATTCTACAATTTATATATATATATATATATATATATATATATATATATATATATATATATATATATATATATATATATATATATATATATATATATATATATATATATATATATATATATATACACATACATACGCACGCACGCACGCACACACACACATATATATATATATATATATATATATATATATATATGTATATGTGTATATGTATATGTGTATATGTGTATATGTATGTGTGTATCTATATATATATATATATATATATATATATATATATATATATATATATATATATATCTATATATCTATATATATATATATATATATATATATATATATATATATATATATATATATATATATATATATATATATATATATATATATATATATATATATATATATATATATATATATATATAGCGATATGAAAACAATTTCACCGGATGATATGATAATGCCTATCTAAAAAGGATTTGTTACTTTAGATTGATTGGGATGATTCTGAATAGGAGTGTATCTGAATAATAGCCTGTTTCCACTGTGTGGTACAGTATAATGCTGTGTGTTTTAATGCCTGTTTTTGCTGTTGGAACGGTACCGTACCACTTTTTAGGTACCTGGCACAACAAAAGTGTACCAAAAGGCAGAGCTAGATGCACAGCTGAACACTATTGGTTTACAGAGCTGCATCACTAGCTTGTGCACAAGGCAGGAGAATGAAAACAAAGGAAGCGCCATTTTTAAATACACAGCCGAGACATTACACCGTCATTTTATATAGATATTGTAACGAGCCATGGTCGCCCCGTGCTCAAACAAACCTTGTTGTCTTGATGAACAGCCACAAAAAGCAAAGGAGAGCTGAATTTGCTGTGTCCTGTCCTGAAACAAGTGGTTTCACTTTTCTCTAGAGCTTGGTCACCATCATATGGATTTAACAACGCTCAAAAATGAAATTTGTAGGCAGCAATTACATTATTTAGCCACAAAAATGTGGTGACAAATAGCCATCATAAATGTGCCACTGATTCTTCAAAAATGATCATCTAGTAATAAAACATGGTTTTATGAGTGAATAACTGAATCATTTATTGAAAATGAGACTCTAATTTGTACAACCCATGTTTATTTTTATTGTGAGATTTCTACATTTAGCATTATCAGCAACAGTAAGTAGTAACGGTGAGTTTTTCAACAGTCATCTTTTATTCAGCTGATTGTCTTCATTTTATTTTTAATAAGTTAGTGAAATATCCAGCTAAGGCTTAAATCTGTAAGTGTACAGTGTTTAAAACTATTGATTCATCTATAAAAGAGTCGACTCATAGTGCTTCAAACGAGTCGTCTTGATAACGAGTCATTAGGTGTTTCGTGATGACGCGGCTACGAAACACAAGTAGTTGCACGCGCAAACCCGGGAGATTTAAAACCTGCGGCCCCGCCCACTAACTGGTGATATAACTGAGCGCCGCGGATATAACAGAGCGATTCGCGGATATAACTGAGCACCGCCCCCTCTCTATTCTACATTTGTCTCCTCCCCTTTTTGGCTACTTTGAAAAATGGTCCGATCCGTGACTGAAAAACCATTGTGTGATCTGAACTGTGTGATTAGTGATCTGTTACACCACTAATTGCGAATGATCACAGTACCATATTGATGCTGAAATTATATATAGTGCATCTCTAGTTTAAGGGTTTGCTGTATTATACAGTTTGCTTTTTTCTTTCAGGGGAGCTTCTTCGGAAGAAACGAAGGGAGAAAGATGGACACAAGGACCCTCTGCTGGTAGAGCTCGGTCGTCTCCAAGAGGATGCAATGGCGCAAATCTCTAAGTTGCGTACTGAACAGAAAGAGGCAGATCAAAAACATGAAGAGCTGGTTAAAGTGGCGCTTATTCTCGGTGTAGACAAAGAGTCGAAGATCTCTGTGACCCATGGTCAGCAGCAGAGTAAAGATTCAGCCAGAAGCCCAGAGAAGTCAGTGGCCAAAACCAACACCTCGTACAATAAGGTAGAGTTGCTCATTCTGTTACAGGAACACAGGTATTTACATATCATCATAGGCTATGGGGCTGGGAAAGTAAATCGATGCATTGCAAATTAAGGAATGATTCTGCATCGATTCTGAAATTCTCAAAACATTGCAATTTTTCTGTCTATCGATTCTGAGCTTAGTTTCTACCACAAGATGGCGCTGTATGCACTACAAATCATGTGGAATTAAAGCTGTGGCGAAAGAATACATTTGACAACTTAGTACATAGTACATGACTGGAAGCACAAGCACTCTATGCTCTCTACATTTAAAAACTAACCTAGAGCACTGTCTGTTGTTTTAAACTAGCCTAGAGCGCCATCTCTGTCAAACACTAGCCTAGAGTGCTGTCTGCTGTTAAAAACTAGCCTAAAGTGCCATCTGCTGTTAAAAACTAGCCTAGAGCGCCATCTGCTGTTAAAAACTAGCCTAGAGCGCCTTCTGCTGTTAAACACTAGCCTAGAGTGCCATCTGCTGTTAAAAACTAGCCTAGAGTGCCATCTACTGTCTAACACTAGCCTAGAGCATCGTCTGCTGTCAAACACTAGCCTAGAGCAACGTCTGCTGTTAAGAAACTAGCCTAGAGCATCGTCTGCTGTTAAGAAACTAACCTAGAGCATCACCTGCTTTTAAAAACTAGCCCAGAGCGTCGTCTGCTTTTGAACACTAGCTTACAACACCGTCTGCTGGTAAACACTAGCTTAGAGTTCTGTTTGCGATTAAAAACTAGCCTAGAGCACCGTCTGCTGTTAAACTATAGCCTAGAGCACGTCAGCTGTTTAAAGACTAGTCTAGAGTGCCATCTACTGTCTAACACTAGCCTAGAGCACCATCTGCTGTCAAACACTAGCCTAGAGCATCGTCTGCTGTTAAGAAACTAGCCTAGAGCATCACCTGCTTTTAAAAACTAGCCCAGAGCGTCGTCTGCTTTTGAACACTAGCTTACAACACCGTCTGCTGGTAAACAATAGCCTAGAGCGCTGTCTGCTATTAGAATCTAACCTAGAGAACGTGTGCTGTTAAAAACTAGCCAAGAGCGCCGTCTGCTGTTAAAAACTAGCGTAGAGTGCCGTCTGCTATTAAAATATACCCTAGAGCGCCGTCTGCTGTTTAAAACTAGCCTAGAGCACCATCTGCTGTCTAACACTAGACTAGAGCACCATCTGCTGTCAAACCCTAGCCTAGAGCGCTGTCTGCTTTAAAAAAAAAATTACCTAGAGCGTTGTCTGCTGTTAAAAACTAGCCTAGAGCGTTGTCTGCCTTTGACCACTAGCTTACAACACCGTCTACTGTTAAACACTAGCTTAGAGTGCTGTTTGCTATTAAAATCTAGCCTAGAGCGCCACCTGCTGTTAAAAACTAGCCTAGAGCGCCATCTGCTGTTTAAAACTAGCCTAGAGTGCCAGTTGCTGTAAAAACTCGCCAAGAGCGCCGTCTGCTGATAAAATTAGCCAAGAGCGCCGTCTGCTGTTAAAAAGTAGCCTAGAGCATGGTCTGCTGTTTAAAACTAGCCTAGAGTCCCAGTTGCTGTAAAAACTTGCCTAGAGCACGGTCTGCTGTTAAAAATAGCCTAGAGTGCCGTCTGATGTTATAAACTAAGCTCAGAATTGATTCCACAGAGAAATGATCTATGAATCACAATACATTGATTTATTGTCCCAGCGCTAATACTTGTGTACTAAACTGCCACTTATAATATTAATATACTTAATCATATATTTCAAGCGTAGTTTAGATTAAGTATTTTAAATAATTTGTGAATTAATTCTAAGTCTATTAAGAAAAATATATAGTATATTTCCAAAATATAAACCATAATATTCAGTCACATTCATATCAGTGCACGGCTCAGAGCTTTGTGACTCGTCTTTGTGACTGCTTCTGAAACATGATTGGTTGATATTTATTTTTAGTCCAGTGGTCAATTTAATTTTACCGTCTTTACTTTCTTTATGATCAGATGCACAAGACCTGTGCATGTCCATGCTGAGTGCTAGATTAAAGCTAATTCATGTCACATTTTGACTTAAGATCAGGGACGTAGCGGACATTTTTAAAGTGTGGGGGACGGCTGTATGAGATCATATGTTCATATAATTATTAATCACCTGTTTCTAAATGGTCTGTCTCTAAAAGTGAGGGGGACGGATCCCCCCCGTCCCCGCCCGTTGCTACGCCCCTGCTTAAGATAATCATGTAGTTCAAATGTATGTATTTAATTGTGTGTGTTTGTGTGTATGCATGTATGTGTATGTTAGGATTTTTATTTTATTTGTATATATATATTTTTTTTTAAAGATTTGATTTCTTAACTTGGTGAAACACTTTTTAAAAGCCACAGTTTAGGTCCAGGATGGATTATCATACAATTGCTTACATGGATCATGTGTGTAATGCTAATGTAATATTTACTCTTTTTACTGTTATGTTAGTGTCTGGTGAAAACATAACCTTTTTAAATTATGTATTTTGTAATTATTAATGTTATTTTTGATAGTGTTTAGGGTAGACGTTTTTTTTTGTTTGTTTTTTTTTTTTTTTACACCTGCTGAAAAATCTGACTGGAATGACCTATAACTGTTTGGAGTTTAAATGCATCTGGAAGATTCTAATTCTGATACTGGTTAAATTCAACTTCTGTGATGTATGAACACCCCTCACCCTATTTTAAGGTTGTTGTTTTTAGCATAGGCTTCCATAATTATTGCTGATTATTATTATTATTAGACCATTGTTTTGTTTCCACCTAAATTTCTCTATAGTCATTCATTCATTTTCTTTTCGGCTTAGTCCCTTTATTAATATTGGGTCGCCACAGCGGAATGAACCGCCAACTTATCCAGCATATGTTTTACGCAGCGGATGCCCTTCCAGCTGCAACCCATCGCTGGGAAAGTGGCTATATACTACAATGTTAAATTGATGTTAGTGCTGTCAAAAGACTACTCGCATCTAGAATGAAAGCTTGTATTTAATTTTATTTTATATATAATTTTTTTATTTTTAATATATATATATTTTTATATTAAATATATATATATTTATTTACTTATTATTATTATTATTATTATTATTATTATTATTATTATTATTATATATATTTTTTTTTTGGTGTGTCTGTGTACTGTGCAAAGTTTGTTTTTGTTATTTTAAATACACAAGAATATACGTTAAAATAACAAAGTTTTATTTTGAATGCGAATAATTGTGATTATTCGTTTGACAGCACTAACTACTATTGATTGAAATGCTTATGTTAATAAGTTTCGATCTTGTTTTTTTTTGCAAATACATACATTTTTTTTATGACAATTTTTTTTTTTAGATTTTCAAAAATACAGATAAAACAAACTCAATGAAAATGCATTATCAAATTTAGTATTTCTTATCATTGTTTTTATTGCAATTGCGCTCAATACATGTTTGGATAGTTCAACAAATGTTGTATGACATAAAAGCCATTTTGGATCTCTTTTAAAAATGGCTTTTTAAAACTATGGTAGCGTCTCCTCGGCTGGAAAACAGATGGCCTGTTTTGCAAAGGTAAGGCTCCTATGACAACTTTAATGATTGGTCTTTAGGATATGAGTTATGTTTGTTGCATTTAAACTTGGGTACTTGGGTAAATAATAAGTATTTATCAGATTTTTCTGTCTTAGTTTGACTAATCACTATTACTTACACATTTTTTGTACTGCCTAAACTAATCTAGGTCGCCTCCTTAAAATCAAGAGCCTCTCCTGAAAAGCTGAAGACGTCTCCTCTGTCGAGCAGCCATTCCCTGGACACTGCTGCAGAGCAGTTCGAGTACTATGATGCGGGAAATCACTGGTGTAAAAACTGCAATGTTACCGGTGGTTCAATGTTTGATTATTTCATGCATTTGCACAGCAAAACGCATAGGAAGGTACGTGTGCCAATTTAGATCTAATCATTTAACTTTTTTGGATTGGATATGATTTTTTTCTTAATTTGTTTATTTCTGCCAGCTGCATCTGTGCTTGCTTTAGTCATCAATTGTTTTTCTCTCCCATAGACTCTAGATCCGTATGACAGACCTTGGGCAAAAACAGAGAGTGAAAAGAAAGGACCAGCTGCAAAGAGGACTTCAAAGCCAGCCAAAGGTAACCTTTTTATTCAGAAAACTTCATTTTTAGCTGCAAAATCCTTTATTTTATTTTACACTAGGGTGAAAATTTGTTTCAACGTGAGCACCGTTATCGAACTGGAATCGTTAGTCATGTTTTTCTTCCAAAGACGGCAATTAAAGTGCAAACTGTATTGTGTAAAAAACATTTGCAACCAAAGCACCATCCAGGGAGTCAACAAACAAATTTGTCACTTCCTGATAAACCGACACCAAAGCTACGTCCCAATTGGCACACTATACACTAAGCCCCTATACTGAATGTAACCCCAAACCATGATTTTTCCTTCACCAAACTTGACTGATATCTGTTAGAATCTTGGCTCCGTGCGGGTTCCCGTAGGTCTTCTACAGTATTTGTGGTGATTAGGATGCAATTCAAAAGATGATTCATCAGGAAAATTGACCTTCTGCCACTTTTTTTTAAATGATCAACTAGAAGTCAAGTTCTTTCTTGTTGCTCTTACAACTGGGTTCATCGACAAGACTTTTGTCAGGTAGTGTAGGTGGAAACTATTAAATGAAATCTGTGGAGTGGAGAATCTGATTTGTTAAATTCTTTATGATTCACTTATTGGTTCAAGTATTGGTGCCATCTTGATTGCAGTAGCATGAGCTATAGTTTTCTTATAGTGTGCCCCATCATTGGAACAGTGCAAGGGCAGATTGCCAGCCATAAAAATCATTACACATTTTAGATAAATGTGATTAACTTTTGTTGTATTCCTCTCTCAGGCTCTGAGTTCTTGGTCCCAGTTAGGGGATTCTTCTGCCAGTTATGTGAAGAGTTTTTTGGGGATCCCATTTGTGCTGAAGCCCACGTCACCTGCCATACTCACAATGAGAAATACAAGGTAACTTAACTGTTCATACCTGGTATCAAGATGCATTTTTGTCGATCTGATCACAAGTGGACAAAGGAGACTCATTACCGTTCACATTTGCGTTCAAATGGGTTTGTTTTGTCCACTTTCTGTAGGCAGTGATTGTATTCCCCTGATCTTTTAATCGAACACTGCGAAAGCTAGCACAATTTTGAGATCGAAAAGTCTTAATTGAATCTAACCACAATTTTATTGACCGGATGTGATTGCCTAATATCTGTTTGTTTTAATCAACAGGCAAAATTGTATGAAAATCCACTCTATGAGCAAAGGAGGAAACTTGACCGTCAGGCTGGCTTAGAAAGCCAAAAGAGTTCAGTGCTCAAACGAAAGCATGAAGATGATGATCATCAGGATGATATAAAAAAATCTAAATGCAACAAAGAAAGAAAATTGTCTAGTAATGTAATGGACACAAAACCAGAATACAGCAAGGAGGAGGACTACAGGGATATCAAAGAGAATGACAGTAAACACAAGGAGAAATACAAAAAGGATGAGTATGATAAACTGAAATATAAGGAGGAGGAGGATGAGAGAGCCAGAATAAAGAAGGAAGAGGAAGAGAAATCTAGGTACAAAAAAGATGATGATGAGCGAAACAGGTACAAGAAAGAAGAGGAATACTCTCGTAGGTACAGAAAGAAGGAAGGGGAGAGTTCCAGGTATGAAGAGGATCGTTACAGAAACAGAGACGATGATGATGATGATGAATACCATCGATACAGAGATGATGATGATGATGACAGATACAGATATAGAAAAGATGACGATAGGGGCCGGTATAGCAGGGAGGATGAGAAGCTAAGATATGACAAAGAGGAGGATAAAAGATACAAATACACTCGAGAGGTAGAGGAGAAGTCAAAATACAAAGGGGAGAACTGGGGGAAGTGGCCTAAATCAAAGTGGGACGAGGACCAAGAGAGTAGCGGCAAGTTTGATAAAAAGGAAGATAAAACGCCTTATCAGAAGGGCAAGGGTGGTTTTTTCAGAGATGACAAGGCAAGCGCAGGAATGTCCAATGTAAAAGATGTCAAGACCGAACCAGAGAAACCAATTGAGCCTCCTAAAATCTTATGTGGCCCAAGTCCTGCCTTGTTAGCTAAACTTCGCAAAAAGAACGAGGAGGCTGCTGGTCGGCCTGGCTTTGGAAAGTTTAGTCGTAAAAAGCCACAAAAGACTGCACTGGAGAAGGAGGCAGAGAGGATGGCGGCACAGTTCTTGAAGGAAGATGAAGTAGAAAAAGAGGAGGAAGAGCTTGATCCTTTTTCCAAATCTGTAGCTGCTGCAAAATCCATTGCAATCAAGTTGACAGGAAAGCCTGTGATTCCCCCCTCAGGTGAATGGCTGGCATTCAACGAAAATAAAAGTAATGCTAATTTACCTCCTCCGCTATCTCCAATGGTTATTAGGAAGTCTTTTTCAGGTGTGCAGAATAAACCAACACCACCTGCTTTAAGTGAAAAACTTCCTGCCCCTTTAACAGGAACGCAGAAGGGCACAGCATTGTCAGCAGACCTTATTTCCAAGGCATTTAGTGGAGAAGAGGTACAATTAAAACAGGCAAAGCTTCTTGAGAGCCCTGTAGAGATCTTCAACAAACCTGCTCCACCTCCGTCTCCCACTTCATCTTCCGCCCCATCTCCCACTCCACCTTCCGCTCCATCTTCCACTCCGTCTCCCGCTCCATCTTCTGCTCCGTCTCCCGCTCCACCTCTCGTTCCATCTCCCGCTCCACCTTCCGTTCTATCTCCCGCTCCAACTCTCAGTGCAGCCCCAGAAATTGTAAAACCCGCCCAGTTGAAACCTGTCCTTCAACCTGAATGTGTTGTCACTCTCGAGTCTGATGTCGCCGCTCCTGGAGTGCCTGAGCAGGAGCGGAAGCAAACTTTAGTCCTTCGTCCTCCTCCTCAGCATCCATCTAATGTCAGAGCCCAGCCCCCTAAAATGGTGAAGCCAAAGACACTTGCAGCAGGAAAAGCAAAAGATTTATTTGACATTTTCTACAGTGGAGGCACCACTGTTAAAACCTCTGTTAGTGCCCTAGTTGTCAACAAACAAGACCCTGGATTTGCACATTCGTACAGTGGCTCAACCTGTAAAGACTCAAACAATAAAGACAAAAAAGTTTGTGATATTTTCCAGGGCAAAGTACCCCCTTCTAATGGGCACTCGCAAGTTACAGCAAATGAAGAATCTCTAAAGAACAAGGAGTCAAATGTTGCTGAAAGGAAAGATGATAATGAGTACTCAAAGATTGCTCAAAGCAAAGAATCTCCCAAGAACGAAGACTTAAATGTTATAAAGAGTGAAGAATCTTCCAATAATGATTACTCTGAAGTTCCCCAGAGCAAAGAACCTCTCAATGAGGATGTAGACATTCAGAGCAAAGAATCTCCCAAGAATGAAGACCTTAAGGTTACACAGAGTAAAGAATCTTTCATCGAGTACCCAGAAATTGCCCAAAGCAAAGAACGCCTCAGCAATGAGGACTCAGAAATGGCTCAGAGTGATGAATCTCCCAAAAACGAGGACTTAACTGTTTCACAGAGTGAAGATTCTCCCACAAATGAGGACTCAGAAGTTGCCCAAAGTGAAGCACCCCTCAGCAATGAAGATTCAGAAGTGCTTCAGAGTGATGAATCTCCCCCAAATGTTGAATTAAAGGTTTCAGAGAGTGAAGATTCTCCTATGAATGAGGATTCAGAAGTTGCCCAAAGTGAAGAACCCCTCAGTAATGAGGATTCAGAAGTGGTTCAGAGTGATGAATCTTCCCAAAATGTTGACTTAAAGGTTTCAGAGAGTGATGATTCTCCAGTGAATGAGGACTCAGAAGTTGTGCAAAGTGAAACCCTTAACGATGAGGACATCAAAGTGGCTCAGAGTGAAGAATCTTTCAAGAACGAAGACTTAAATGCTTCAGAGAGTGAAAATTCTCCAGTGAATGAGGACTCAGAAATTGCCCAAAGTGATACCCTTAACAACAGAGACACCGAAGTGGCTCAGAGTGAAGAATCTTCCAAGAACGAAGACTTAAATGCTTCAGAGAGTGAAAATTCTCCAGTGAATGAGGACTCAGAAATTGCCCAAAGTGATACCCTTAACAACGAGGACACAGAAATGGCTCACAGTGAAGAATCTCCCAAGAACGAAGACTTAAATGGTTCAGAGAGTGAAAGTTCTCCAGTGAATGAGGACTCAGAAGTTGCCCAAAGTAAAACCTTTAACAACGAGGACACAGAAGTGGTTCAGGGTGAAGAATCTCCCAAGAACGAAGACTTAAATGTTGAACAATCGTTTGAGGCAATCTTAAAACCTAGCATTCAGAATGAAAACGATGCAAAAGAAGTTCTTGATGATCAGCAAGCTTTTAAATCTATTGATATCACTATGGGGGATGTTACTGACATGGAAGTTAATAGTGTGGACACACTACTGCAGACAAATAATGAGGAACTGCCTCTGGATTCAGAGGAGCCCATGGCATTCTCTCCCCTTCCCGGCTCTTTCACTGAACAACTGAACTTGGACACATTTGAATTCAGTTTTGAGCCTTTGTAAAGGACCTTCCAAGAGTAGGTTTAGGGATGTACATGTTAACTCTGAATGTAAATACGTGATTTTGAAGTATTCTTTGTATTTGCTTGACCCGGTTAGAATGTTTCATGTCTATTCTTAACCTTTTGGCAGGTAATGCCAGTGAAAGCGTGGACTGAAAAGCATTCATTCTGAAGTGGGTGCCGGGGGAAGGAATCCCTCTAAGAGATTGAAAACTTTCCTCAAGTAATGAACCATGAATATGTGTAAAAGTTTTGCTTTTTTTTTTATCAAAAACACCTGGTGTTGAGCTCCTTGTTTCCTTATTTGTTTCCAGCAGAAACCATTCCTTTTTCCCCAAAGGTAACGTAAAACATATAACGAATATGATGTGTATCAAACATTTCAGACTCTAAAACCATTTGCTCTATTCGTTTCACTTAAATCACCGAAGATATTTTAATGCAGGAGTCAGAAAGATCCAGGCTCAGAGAAGACAAATGGCGTGGCGTTCATGCTTCAAGGACATATGCATTCACAATTCTGCCCAGAAAATACCCGGCTTGGTCTCTGTAGTTTTTACTTACACTGTACTATGTGTTGGTAGCTTTTCTTTCTAGATTTATTTTTTCTTTTCTGAAAAACAAACAATTGAAAAAAAAAAAGTGTTAATGTTCATATTGCTACCATGCTGCATTAGCATCTTCAGATAGTTGGTGTAACTGCACAAGTTCTGTGCTAGCTCAAATAAATCACAGCAACCCTTTCTGGCTTTGCTTCTTATTAACATTATTGCTGCTGTTAGACTTGTGCATCCTTTTTAACTTGTGTGTACACATTGATTTAACTTGACATGAGTGGAATTGATTTCTGCATGTAGAGCTATTCTTAGGTTATTTTGCATTGAAAAATTTGCATAAGTACAGTGTGATGGATGTTATACCTACAACTCTATTCTGGATCATTGTATTACTGTATAGCATTCATCAAATGTGAATATGGATGTACATTTTAGTTCTTGTTACATATTTAAAACTAAGGGTTAGTTACTGAACATTAAGATTACTGTACTTGTTTACTAAATGTGTAATTTTGCATCGTTCATATGGGGATATTTTCCCAGAAAGAGTTAAAGTTAGCTATTGTTTTATTTGCAGTCTTCAGACAGTCATTTGCCGGAGATTGATTTGTTTACAATGTGATGTAATGTCAGTAATATTTCAGCTGATATCTTCAGCCACAGAGGAGCATCAGGAAAAAGCTGCCGTTTACTATGAAGGTAAGTGCCTTAACTGGTCTTGGTCATTCAATGTAAATTAATCATGTACATTATACTATCTTAAATAATCCACTTATAATACACTGTAAGTTACCCCAAAATGACAATTTATTTGTCATATAATTATCAGTATTAGTATAATCCTGCATTACTCATCTTTCTACCATTAATTTTTTTTTAAAATTTTTTAAACAATTGCATTTTATCCTTTATGCTATGAACAGAAATGGAGTCATATATTAGTAACCTAAATATCATATTGTGTATATAATATTCAAAAAAATTCACCTTTGTAAACTGGTTTAGAGCTGACTAGAATTTCTATTTTACTGGTCCTCTGTAATTATAGGGATAGTTCAGCCAAATGCTTCTCCAATTGTTCTAAACATGTTTGAAAGAAATCAAAGCATTTTGACCATTGACTTACCTAGTATATATTCTTCTGTGGATGTCTAACGTTCTTCAGAATATACTGTATTTTGTGTTCAGAAAGAAACCATGGATTTGAAACTGATGGGCTATCTGCACACTGACTTAATTTCAGTCAGCCAGCCTCAGCGCTTCCGCCGAACTGTCTGTCCATTATAAAATTGATACACTTAAGGTCTGATTTCTTAAAAAATAAGTGATCTTCACTACCTGTTAGATATACGGTATGAAGTAGTTCTCAGACCGGACAAGAAGCAAAGAATGAAATTCCATTTACCCCGCCATGTCTGTAAAATATGACCATTTATTTTACCCCAGTGTTTTCTATGAAGTTTCTTTGTTAGCCTGCTGGTACTGACGGCACTAGCAGTTACAGGATCTTTCATCTCGTTTTATGCTTGAACAACATCAATGATGTCAAATTAGCTTCATGAAATTGAAGATAGTCACATCAAGCTGTCACCGGAAGTTTATCACTGGCTGAAAAACACTAGCTGTGCAAAGAGCCCATTGAGGTTGAGTACATTTTCATCATGATTAGGTGAACTATCCCTTTTAAAAGGCTTATACATCAGCATCCTATATGCATTGGGCCTATTTATGTATTTTATCTAGTGATGTGCACATTTCTACCATGTAAAATACAATTAATAAAACAATACTTGAAATGAAGCTCAGAATTAACACTAGTTTTTGATGGACGTCAGAATAAATTTTCATTTTGGGGGTGATTTCAATCTATCGCAATCTAAGAAGTTGAAGCAAAACGTTTGAGATTTTAACCTAAAAAATAAACATTTTGTGTTTTGTTTTTGGTAAATAAAAGCTTGCGAATGAAATCTTCATGTATGTTTTGTTTTTTAACCACCCCATGATACCTCCCTCCCCCTCCACGTCCGAAATGGAGTGTCGTGTTCAACAAACTACACGCAATATACCAACAGATGGCAGTAGATGCTACTACATTTATATTTTTATAAGCAGACAATATTTAAATGATCTTATTTTATAAATACATACAATTATTTCGACCTGAAATCATTTTATAGTCTATTTTATTAAAAATAAACACTGTTTTCTTATTGAGAAGTCTTCAGTTTCAAGGATATTTCAGCCCCAAAAAAGTAAGTTTATCTACTGTGAAGTGGCTCCAAACTTTGGGTTTCATTCTTCTGTTAAACACAAAAGAAGATATTTTGAAGAAAGCTGAAAAGCTGTGACTATTGACTTTCGTACTCTGAAAAACAAATACCCTGGAAATCAATTATTTTCCTGCTTCCTACAAATTAATAAATATATATAATAAATAATTCAGTAAATGATGACAGTTTCCATTTTGGGGCGAACTATCCTTTTAAGCATTTAATAAAGCATAACTACCCTAATTTAGTCTATCCATGATGCTAATCTTCCGTTCCACCACATCCCAAATGCTTTTGAAATCCTCATACAGTCACAGGCCTCAAAAAACACTTGCGAAAGGATCAGTTATAAGCCAGACTCAACATTGCGTATACTGTGATGGGACTATCGACGCTGAAGCGATATAAATTGTGCAGCTCTACTTTAAACAACAGATACATGTCAACAAAACAAACATTTGAAAGCCAGGGTGATAGAAAGTACAAAAATACATGATAATTTTATATATATATATATATATATATATATATATATATATATATATATATATATATATATATATATATATATATATATACAGTATATATATATATATATATATATATATATATATATATATATATATATATATATATATATATATATATATATATATATATATATATATTATAACAAAAATTATATATAAAAATTATACCAAAATAAAATTACACTTCTGGCGTATATTTATTATTATTATGCTTTTAAAAAACATCCTACATCACAACAGAACAAAACATTTAAAACCAGGGTGATAGAAAGTACAAAGATATATATATATATATATATATATATATATATATATATATATATATATATATATATATATATATATATTTAAAAATAATAACATAATAAAAGTATTCTCTTTTGACATATTTCTATTATCATGCTATATATACGACAACAGTAAAATAAACATTAATATTGGTGATAGAAAATACCTAAACCTTTTAATAATACCAAAATAAAAGTATTCTGTCACATAGTCGTCAACAACAGCTGACCGCTAGGTCCCTTATCGTCGCAGGCTGGACCCTGTTTAGGAAACTCAAGACCGTCTGGTTCGCTGGGCAGCCAATAGAAAAATCATGCTGTGCTATTGCTAGGTGAACTGGCGATTTGTTGACCAATGAGCGTACTGCTGGTGAAGGGAGGGCGCGGGAGCTGGAGGTAACAGTGTGCGCGAGAGCCCGAGTGCAAGGGAAGCCTTATCACGGCGGCACGGCTAAAGACAACATTTGCAAAATGCCGAATAAAACAAAAAAAGAGAAGGTAAAGTACATATTACGATTATAATACATTCTAGTTGATGGATATAAGAATTTAATGGGTGAAACAGTTATTCTGCAGCATTTGCTAGCGTTGTGTTTTGTTAGTGAAGGCCTCACTAGCCGCTAGCCCGCTAAGGGCGCAATTTTATGCCTGTATTTCTTAAGTCAAAAGATTGACAGTTACACCTTCACAAGAAGGTTTAAAAAGCGGTAACGCGATTACATTAGCGGAACATTACGTGTTTCTATTATACGAGTCTTATACGTTTGGAGGAATACGCTTGGGGGTTACGTTAGCTGTTTTACCCGGTGTTTGCTTTACACATCAGTTTTCTATACAGAGATTATGATCGGCCTTTAATATGTGAATAGAGGCGTATTAGTTGACAGATTGCGGCATAAGCTGGACACGCGAACATGTCTGAGTCTCTGCATGAGTCAATGTTTCTGTGCATGAGCATCGTTATATAAACGCTCGATATATACGTGAACAAGTTTGTCACTGTGTGTGTGTGTGATGCTGCACTGAATGTGAACTGAAATCATTTATCATTCTCAGAAAGCTGTCAATGTTTGGTGCATGTCATGAAGCCTGGTTCAAAATGTACTTTGCAGTCTCTAACGTTACCTGTCATAGCAGCCCTGCCGCATGGCCTGCCCATGATTTCACTTCTATGCAGACTTGTGTATCCATTCAGATGTAATGAGAAGTGGTTTCAGTAGGATTTGATGTATGACAGATGTTTATTTTCTGCTTCTTTTGGTGATCATTTTAGGAACCAACCAAATCTGCAAAAAGCAGCACGAAAAACAGTAATGCCAGTGCCGGAAAGGATGCCGGAACTGAAAATTCAGAAGAGGTAAAGATGGGAGAGAGAGTTAACAAAAAAAAAAAAACATGTATTATGTTGAAGAAGGTATTGCTTATACTATGTTTCCACCAAAGGGCTGCCTAGTGGAGTTGGCAGAAATACTTGCTTGCTAAGTGTTGTAGATGGACTTTTTGATTCCTCGGGGCACAAGAAGGCTACATTTTCAATTTTCAGTGCCTTTTGCAGTGTTCATTATGTGTAGTATTAATATGCGAAGCAATCACCGCACTTTCTATTGATTCTGCTACAACAGCAGATGTTTTTTTATCCTTAATTTTACGTATGGTTTACATTTTTTGCAGTAGCATGTGTGGTTTGTCGTGCTGACAAATCTAAAATGCACTTTTCACGCTGAGGATGAGTAAAGTATTTCATATCTGCCTCTTTTTTTTTTCTATTTCTGCTTCATTAAATAACCAGTAAGATCGAAAGCAATGTACTGTAAATCCTTTTTTAAAATTAGCCTAGTTTCCGTTATTTAGCTTAAAGAGAGAGTTCACCCAAAAAACTCATATTTACTCACACTCATGTGGTTAACAACCTTTATGGTTTTCTTAATTCAGTTGAACACGAAAGAAGATGTTTTGGAGAAAGCTGAAAACCTGTAACCACTGACTTCCATTGTATATCTACTATGGAAGTCAATGATTACAGATTTTCAGCTTTCTTCAAAGCATCATCTGTGTTCAACTGAAGAAAGTAAGGGGTGACGCGCTGGCGCAGTAGGTAGTGCTGTTGTCTCACAGCAAGAAGGTCGCTGGTTTGAGCCTCGATGGGGTCAGTTGGCATTTCTCTGTGGAGTTTGCATGTTCTTCCTGCATTCCCGTGGGTTTCCTCCGGGTGCTCCGCTTTCCCCCACCAGTCCAAAAACATGCGCTATAGTTGAATTGGGTAGGCTAAATTGTCCGTAATGTATGTGTGTGAATGAGAATGTATGGGTGTTTCCCAGTGATGGGAGGTAGCTGAAAGAGCATCCGCTGCGTAAAATATAAGTTGGCGGTTCATTCCTCTGTGGCGACCCCTGATTAATAAAGGGACTAAGCTGAAAATGAATGAATGAATGAAGAAAGTAAGTCAAATAAGTTTGGAAAAAGTAAATGGTACTTAAATGATGCCAATTTTTTTTTTTGGGGGGGGGGTCCCCTCGATCGTGCTTTATTTATAATAATAGTCATGCTTAATTTATATTAAAAAAATGGCTTCAGCCGCTTCAAATGTACAGATTCAGCCACAGTTTTCCAAATCTCTATTTAAATTTGTTTCAAATAGTTTAAAAGATGTATCTTCCTTTATTTATTTGGCTCATACACTACCTGACAAAAGTCTAGTCGCTGATCCCAGTTGTAAGATCACCAAATAATAACTTGACTTCTAGTTGATCATTTGGGAAAGTGGCAGATGGTAGATTTTTCAGATGAGTCATCTGTTGATCTGCATCCCAAACATCACAAATACTGCAGAAGACCTACTGGAACCTGCATGGACCCAAGATTCCCACAAAAATCAGTCAAGTTTGGTGAAGCCTGAGGTATCAAGACATTTGTGCTGCCCATTACATTACAAACCACAGAAGAGGGCAAATTCTTTAGCAGGATAGCACTCCTCATACTTCAGCCTCCACATCAAAGTTCCTGAAAGCAAAGAAGGTCAAGGTGCTCCAGGATTGGCCAGCCCAGTCACCAGACATGAACATTATTGAACATGTCTGGGGTAAAATGAAGGAGGAGGCATTGAAGATGAATCCAAAGAATCTTGATGAGCTCTGGGAGTCCTGCAAGAAGGCTTTCTTTGCCATTCCAGATGACTTTATTAATCAGTGATTTGAGTCATTGCAGAGATGTATGGATGCAGTCCTCCAAGCTCATGATGGAGTCAGACACAATATTCATTCTGTTTCCACTGCAGCATGACTTTATATTCTATAATGGACATTATTTCTGTTAAGTGACAAGACAAAGTCAGACCTTACTGTCCTAATTAAATCATTAAAAATCAAGGCATGATCATATTTTATTTTGGTAAAATAAGTGTAATCTAGAGGCCACTTCTGACACCAAATGATCAACTAGAAGTCAAGTTATTATTTACTGTTCCTAAAACTTAGATCAGGTAGTGTAGATGTTATAAAACATTTTTAGGCAGCTGAATCTCTGTTTATATTCTTGCTCTGTTTTTTTTAAATGTTGCTGTGGCATCTGAATCCAGTCAGACTTGTTTTTAGACCCTTGTAAAGAAGCATTCATTGTGATGGTGATGAGGGAAATGTTGGTTTGTCTCTTTTATATTTTTGGCCTCTACAGTCATTTGCAAGATAATTGCATTTGCATGCATTTAAGTATCGAGTTCTGTCTCCCTAAGTGTGCGGTTGCACTGACGTAATAGCTGCTAGTGATGAATATTAGTTTTCTTCAAAGTGCAGAGAGCGTGACGTAGCAGCAGCGGCTGAAGTTTATTGATTTGCTCTATTTTTAAGTCCGGCTCAGTCATGCAACCCCTGTGACCGAGGCCAGCTCTGTTATGTTATGGGCAGGCCTCAACATGCGTCTCACAGCGTCCGTCTGTTCACACAAACACGCGTACACACATACAGTTTGTTGCTTAGTGTTGTGCTTTTCTTCATTAGAAGCCATCAGTGCTTGGTTGTTTTGGATGCATCACATGCTGATATGTTTCCACAGCTATCTGAACTGCGAGTAATGCATTGTGGTTCAGCATTGATTTTGTGCTCCTATAAAGAAGAGATCAGCTTTGTTTGTTTTTTTAATCGATGTGCTGGGTTTACAGTGTGAACAGTTGTTTCTATTAAAATAAGAGTTTGGTCTCCTAACATCTTTAGGAATAGTAAGATAATACATTTAAATTCAAAGAAGTTATTAAAGTACAAAAATAAAAAATAAAACTAAATTTAATATACATTTCTTAATATACAATTTAATTTATTATTCCTTTCGATTATCCTCTATTGAAATCTTATTTCATATTTTTCCCCCAGCATATAAATTTGGGTGTACTTATTATTATTATTATTATTATTATTATTATTATTATTTATTTATTTATTTATTTTTTTTATTAGATTAGTTCAGGTTTTGTCTTTGCAGCACAATAATCTATTGTATATGCCTAAATATAATATCGCAAATATCTATCGTTCTATCTATCTTTCATTCTGTTTGTATCGTTCTATCCATCCATCGTTCTATCTATTGTTCTGTCTATATCTATCGTTCATTCTGTCTGTCTATCGTTCTATCATTCTATCCATCTACACTGCTTCCTACAGGTTTGAAATATACCTGCGGTGGTAGCTGGATTGAAACTCACCATTTACCCACATCACATAAATAGTTAACTTTATGCGACAAACAAAACGTAATTTCATTTTTAATAATTATTTTGACACTGTTTTACACTGTTTCTTTTCAATGGGTTAAAGTAAAAAAAAAAAAAAAAAAAAAAAGACTGTTGAAATAAAAATATATTTTTATGCTATTCAGGAGCCATGTGCACCCGATCACAGGCAAAATTTCCTTCTCTCTCTTTCAAGTGCAAAGCAAACTTCAATGCCAAAGCATTTTAGATATGGACATAAAATGGCTTATGTAGTATATTAACATCATCAAATTAATAAAATAATCAGCAATTGAGAAATAAATGACAGAAAATGTAATAAAAACAGACAATATTTCTAAATTTTCTTGATTGCAAGATTAAATAGTAAATTTAGTAAATTAGTAAAATTTAGTAAATAATAGTAAAAATAAAGTAATTTTTTTGTTTTTTAAATAAAGCAAATGCGTTGATTAACCATTACTAATGGTGTACATATTTTTTGCAGCCAGTTAAGATGTCATTTTGTCAAATCTGTCGTTCTTTCTATCTCTCTATATGTCCTTCTGTTTGTCTCGTTCTATCTATCCATATCTATTGTTCTATCTAACGTTCTTTCTATCTATCAACCAATCGTTTTGTCTATTGTTCCATCCATCCATCTGTCATTCTGTCTATCTGTCTGTGTCTGTCTCTATCTACCTATCTGTCTCTCATTCTTTCTATCGGTCTCTCGTTCTTTCTATAGCTATCGTTCTTTGTATCTGTCAAATGTTCTATCGTTCTTTGTATCTGTCTATTGTTTTATCTGTCTATCCAACTATTCATCTGTCAATCTATCCATCTAGTGTTTAATCTATCCAGCGTTCTATCTATCATTCTAACATCTTTCTAGCTTTCTATCTATCTAGTATTCTCACTCTATCTATCTATCTATCTATCTATCTATCTATCTATCTATCTATCTATCTATCTATCTATCTATCTATCTATCTATCTATCTATCTATCTATCTATCGTTCTATCGTTCTATCGTTCTATCTATCGTTCTATCGATCTATCTAGCGTTCTATCTATCTATCTAGCGTTCTATCTATCTAGCGTTCTATCTATCTATCTAGCGTTCTATCTAGCGTTCTATCTATCTAGCGTTCTATCTATCTAGCGTTCTATCTATCTATCTAGCGTTCTATCTATCTATCTATCTAGCGTTCTATCATTCTAGCATTCTTTCTAGCGTTCTGTCTTTCTAGCATTCTTGCTATCCAGCGTTTTATCTGTTGTGCTAGCATTCTTTCTAGCATTCTATCTATCCAGCATTCTCTATCATTCTAGCGTTCTTTCTAGCGTTCTATCTATCCATTAGGGCTGCACGGTATTGGAAAAATCTGACATTTGTGATCATTTGTTTTGTCGTGATATATATATTGCAATATGAATGTAATTTCACCAGATGATTTGAATAGCTCTATTTGTAAACGGGAATGATCAAGTCTTTTTCTTTACAGTGCATCTGCATAAATTAAAATAAATTACAAGCAAAAATATATAAATAAAGACCGCTTTATGGTTTTCTGGGGAGTCTTAACAGTATTCAAGTATCAGATCTTATCTATCTATCTGTCTGTTTATTTTTCTTTTGTTGCTGGAGAGTAGTTTCGGGGCTTGTGAGATATTTATTTTGTCGTAGGGGAAAATTGCCAGTCTTAGATGGCTTAGTGTGACATTTTCACTGGCGGTCGATTAATTGCTTTTGCAATTAGTCTTAGCCTCACACAAAGTGTCAGTGTCAGAAATATTGTATTAGCTAAGATTTATTCCACACTGTAATAAAAAGGGTTGTTTTTTGCAGTCAGTTTTGGCTTATACACCAAATCTCACTGGGGTCATATACAGCTTGACTTGCATTTTTTTGTCATTTAAAAGACAACAGATTTAAAATAATGTCTAGACCTGTCGTAACAATCAATATATTGACTTCTCGAACAAATAGACTTTTGGTGATGCAATATATACATATCGCTCATACACAAAAACCAATGTCAGCGAGATTTAAGCTGATTGTGCAGCCTCTGTCATCTCATCAACTCTCTATAGGAGGTGTCTGTTAATTTGTTTAAAAAAATAACACTATAGTATTTACTATAAATTATTGTAGTATATTTTCATGTATGTAACTATTTTAAAGGTGCTGTATGTAAGTTTTTGACTCTTCTAAAGTATAAAAACACCATAATATGTTTGCAGATATTTAAGAAACATGCTATGTGAACATTTTTGTTCATCTGAAAAACAATGCTGAAGTCAGATATTCTGCTTTTAAAATGTGCGCTGTGTCGAAACATCTGACATTGTTTTGGTCATTTAACCCGCCCAATGCCAGTTTAGCCAATTAAATTTCAGCGCCCTGGGTTGCCAGTTGATGTTATTCATTCTGTCATGAAGGCTCAAAGTATTTGTCCGCTACCGAAAATGTGACCTCTGGTGGACAGTAGCAGACTCCAAAATGAGATTCAGAGTTCCTCATGACGTGGTTATTAATTAGCAAATAATGTAAATATTATAAACGTAAACATTAGGTGAGCAGGTTACATTGTAACCATGTGTCGAGATTTGCAGTGATGAACAATTTGGCTGTTTAAACCAGATGAAACATGACAGAAATGTAAATACAGCCATTCAGAAACACAGAATAGTGCACTCCCTGCACTCCAACCAAATGGTAAAGTTTATAATCTAATTGATACATGTTAAATATCTTTAATCTCATTATTAAATGCACATGCTGAATTACTGTTGTTGCTTTTTTTATAGAACACCATCTAAATCAGCCTTTTGGCTCGGTAGTCAGGCTCGTTCCTGTTGGAGTCATCAATCTGGCAACCTGCACTTGCGTGTGTTTTGAACCAGGAGTGTTAAACCACTGGGTGTCAAACTTACATTCTGTATCTTTAATGGATCTGGTGTGACATTTTAAGTCTGAAATGACTTTTATTATTATTATTATTATTATTATTATTATTATTATTATTATTATTATTATTATTATTATTTATTACTATTTATTTATTTATTTATTTTTAGGATATACAATTTCACATTTTGGTTCCAATGGCTAATCTTAATTAAATATTTTTAAGAATAAAATGTGTTCTTTGGAAGAGCATACTTGCATTATAATGCTAATATATTGGCATTATATAATGAGTGGCAGAAAATGGTCTTAAAATGACAATAATATAATTCATCACGATATATCATACAACAAAAATGAGATATTGTGACCGATCTAAATGGTTTGTTTTTTGTTTTGGGACAGTCCCACTGGTAACACTGTATTTCTCCCCTATGGTCTACATGGTTTCTGTGACGCTCATCTTCCAAGGAAGACATATTTATTTGATAGTGCAGCTCAGGCTACTCATGAATGTTTAATGAGGACTGAATCTAGATATGGTAATAAGGAGGTATGTAGGCTAGGTTAGTTGTGGACTTCAACTCCCACGGGTTAGGAAGGCAGTTTGCTTGCAATTTGTTGACTGATGTGGTGCATTGCTTTGTGCTTTAACAGATTTAGGGGTTGCACAGGTGCTATGCTGTTTCACCACTGTAAAATACCACAGTTCAACATGGGTTATTTGGGAAATTAGTGTAAATGTGGAGAAAAAGCCACTTTCTGTTAAACATCTATACTAGACAACGTCATCAGTAACAAGTAAATAGAAGCTCACTCTAGATGTCCAAATGTTTCTCACTTATTGTTGTACATGTTTTTAATATGTCATTTACTGGTTAATATGTCTAATATGAGAAAAAGGAACAATGCCAAGTTTTAATTATTAATGAGCAGCTTTCTGCTTTCACTTCTGCTTGTTATTTCTGATGGTCACCATTTAATACAAAGCAAGTTTCTCATTCATCACGTTTCTCATTTATCATTTTTATTGCAGTTAGATTCAGATTTGTAATTATTTAATTATTTTTATTTTATTATTTTACAATATAACTATCAGCAAAATTAACATAAGGAGTATTTAGCATTAATCAGATTTTTATTTTTGAATATTTTAAATGAAGTAACATCTTTCCCTGCTCCTCACTATATTGTGGTAAAGCAATGATGTCAAGACCTAAGAGAGAAAAATCAGTGTTACTTCATAATGAGTGGCCTTAATTACTATAGATTTACATCAGAAAATATGTAGTACTTATTTTGTTCATAGAGTATTGCACAACATTTCTGGTGCTCTTGATGTGGGATACAGGTAAGGTTAGGGACTGGACTGGGGGTATGGGTAGGGATGCAACGATTTTAGATTTTGGTTGAACGATTATAGTCTCACAGTTTCACGATTACTATGTATTCATTAGTTTCAAAACACTACTTTAGAAAATCACATGAAAAGTCCTTATGTTTTAAAGTGTTTGTTGCTGCTCAGTAACTAAATAATACAGCACATAAATATATTAAAAACAAACAATAGTCCACTCTCTTACTCTTTGGTCTTGAAAATAAATGACAAAGTTTTTGGCATTTAAACATTAGTAATATGTTAGTATACATTAGTAATATATTAACACTGAATATAAACGATAGAACAATGAACGAATAAATAAAAATAAGAATAAATGAAAAAAAATTGTTTGTCTAATGTAAATCTAAGCTACATATTAGCTAAGCATTTTCCTCTTAAAGAGAACATGTAGTCTAGTCAAAGTCTGCTGAACCATTGTCTGACAGCCACTATTTTATGAACTTGTTCAGTGTTTTCATTTTGTCTTTTTTTCCTTTTTTTTTGGAGTAGAAATGTGTATATTCCACACAAAGGCCCAATCACAATTCTATTTTTATGCAAGATGCAGTAAAAGATGCAAAAGATGCAAGATGTGAACGGCCTTTAGTTAATAGCCTCAGCCATAGTTAATCCACTGTGCATGCAAAAGAGTCCCGGTTTACAAGTTTGAAACTGTAAACTAGCACACAGTGGCCATAACTTTTAGTTGCAGCAGTTTTGTTTCAAGCGGAAACTTGGAGTTGAGAAGCCTTGATGATTAAATAACCATGACAAATTAAAGCACGGTTAATAGTGAAATCGGTTTATCGTTGCATCGTAAGGGATGGGTCAACAGTGTCATTAAAGTGTTATATATATTTATTTATTTATTTATTTATTTCTACATTTTTTTTTCTTTATTTTTATTATTATTTTTTTTTCTTTTTTTTTTCTTTCTTTATTTATTTATTTGTTTATTTATTTTTGTATTTATTTTATTTTTAATTTTTTTATTTATTAAATTTTTTTTTCAAATATTTCCCAAATTCTGTTTAACAGAGCAAGGAATGTTTCACAGTATTTTGTATAATATTTTTACTTCTGGAGAAAGTCTTATTTGTTTTTTTGGCTAGAATAAAAGCAGTTTTTAATTTTTCAAAAACCATTTTGAGGTCAATTATTAACCCTTAAGCAATATTTTTTTTCGAATCACGACTGAATGTTTTGAATGAGAAGCCGTAATCTAGCCGTGGCTGGATCAATTTTGGCGTGGCGCCCTGCCATGGAAGAATGAATGTAGCGGAAACTGTGGAGTTATTAAAACTATTATGGTTAAAAAATCTTCTTTCCATTAAACAGAAATTGGAAAAAAACTAAAACAAACAGGGGCTAATAACTCAAGAGGGATATTAATTCTGACTTCAACTGTATGCACATAATAAGAGCATCGTACTAAATTAATAATTTAAAAGTGGTGCTATAGAACAGAAGAGTCTGATGCACCTGTTTTGATTCTGTACTTTTTATTATTATTTTTTTTATTCCAGGCCCAGCAGACAGCCAGCAAGCGTCCCAGCAACAGCACTCCACCTCCCACTCAGCTCAACAAAATTAAGTACTCAGGTGGGCCACAGATTGTAAAGAAGGAGCGTCGACAGAGTTCATCACGATTCAACCTCAGCAAGAACAGGGAACTGCAGAAGCTTCCCGCCCTCAAAGGTAAAAAAAACTACTCCAAACAGAGCACAGCCTGAAGAGGCAGCATTTATAGCTCTCTCTCTCTCTTTTTATTTTGAAGATTTCTTGGAAATGATCAAATGATCTGTTGTTGTGTACAACTCACAGTGAATGGTGCTAATTGTGTAAAACATTGGAGGGCAGCCTCACATGACGCCTGTGTTATTACTATTATTATTTTTGCCTGTTAATCTGGCAGATGGAGCTGTTATGCTGAAACATGATTGGGATTGATTATAGAAGAATCTTTATATATATATATTATTTATTTATTTATTTATTTATTTTTGATAGATAGAGTTTTCTAGGCCTGTTACAATAATCAATATATCGACTTATTGCACAACACATGGACACGACCTCAATAATTTTTAGTGATGCAATATATATCGCACATATATAAAAACCAATTATAGCATAATTTTAGCTGATTGTGTTACATCTCTATCTCTAGTGGAGGTGAAAATAGATCTGGTAGCAGGTATCATAGCCTCTGTTACTTTTTACCTTGCTATGTTTTTGGTAACATTTATTAAAATTTATTTAGGATATGCGTTTTCACAATCTGATTCCAATGCCTGATTATTACATTGTTAAATTGACTATAATTAGATGAAATAGTCTTAAGAATAAAATATTATGTGTTCTCTGGAAGAGTGTCCTTGCATTGTGATGATAGTATTGTCATTCTGGCCTTATATAATCAGTGGGATAAAATGGTTTCAAAAGGACAATATTGTTTATCGCTATATATTTTTGTGCAATAGATTGTATGACAAAAAAATGGATATCGTGAAAGGCCTAGTGTTTTCTTTGCATCATCTTTCTTAACCCTTTAACTGTCATGCTTATGTTTTCATCACTATTTTGCAATTAAATTCTAATCTAATCATGACAAACTATATATCAATGGAAAGGTTTAACGCCTGATAACCACCGGGCTTCAGCGTCAACGCTTGACAGAGGGCGTGTCTGAACGGGATCTGACGGGATTGTTACAGCAGCGTCAGCCAATCAAATTAGTCCGCAATCGACTAGTGACTGAGCTGGTGTATTTGCGTAAAGAAATCTGATTGGCAGACGCGTCTGTTGGCGCTTAAAGTATAGAAGTTCCCAACTTCTGCAGTGAGCAACGCCACTGAAGCAGCGCAGACGGATCCACAATGCAGTTCGGCATCACCTGACGACACCCATTCAAAGTGAATGGGAAGCGTTGATGCTGACGCCCCGTGTTAATGGGCCGTCAGAGTGCTGAATACATCTTTTACTGCTTTTTTTTGTTGAAAGAGTAAAAGATTAAACCATTTATTGTCACCTTTCAATCTATTGGACTACCATTTACATTATACAGTAGTCTACCGTTATAACGCAGTTCACCTTTCGCGGCCTCACAGTTTTGCAGATTTTATTATTTTTTTTTATGTATTTTTATTTTTATTTTTATTTTTTTTACAGCACTTTGTGTTCTACAACCCGATTGGCTGGAGAACATTGTCAACCAATCTTCTCCGTGTGTCCTGTACAGTACAGAATGCGTTGCCAGCTTCCCAAGTTAACATAAATCTTCGATCGCTAGCAGTGTTCCTATAAGGATGCAAAACGGGTTGTAACTGTCTGCAGCAAGATCATCGTAAAGCATGGTGCGTTTGGTGCGCAACCCCCATTTTAAAATTGTAAACATAGGTTTCTATCAGGGTATTTGCACCAGCGCTACAAGTCAGCAGCTGTCTTCGGTGCCCAGTTACGACTCCGGACACTTTATATTTGAGCCGCGCCACAGAGCGCCATCTGAATAATTTAATTTTAAATAACCTGCGAATGTGCGCGTCGGGTGTGTGTTACTTCCAACTGTCATGTGGGGAGCACATCCGGTGTGCTTTAGTTTTGTGGATCAGTGACTGCAGGAAAAAGCATTACGCTGGATGCCAACATTTATCCGCACAAAAGCTAAAAAGTTTTATGAGCCTTTTGCGATGAGTGTTTGACAACAGGTTTTAAGCTTTGGCTTCATTCTGTAATACTGGACTTATTTTCTACGAAAATGTAAACTTTGAGTGTTATACTAGAGAGAAAAGTTTGAAAATGTTAATGCCTGTCTGAGAAAAGTGTATAAAGTGTGTAGTGAGAGGTTTTACAGCCTTAAAACATCTAGAATAATAGTAAAAAATAAAACTACTTTGCAGATTTCACCTATTGCGGATTTTTTTAGAACATAACTCCTGCGAATAACGAAGGACCACTGTACATTATTAAACCATAATACTATAGTCTAAACAAAGCAATCATGACAAACTATATATATATATATATATATATATATATATATATATATATATATATATATATATATATATATATATATATATAATTTTAAAGCTTAAAATGTCCAATTTTCTAATAAAATGACTGATTTTCTTTTTTTATTCTGTTGTTTATTCATTTGCAATAAGGATACTCGCTCTTAAAGCATTACTTTGCTACAGCAATCCACATTAAATGTTTTTAAATGTTTTTTTAGAGGCTAAATTAAAATCAACTAACACCATACTTCACATACTTCTATAGAATTTTTATGTTTACAAATATTGCTAAAAGTATGAAATGATACAGTCCATATGCTTCAAAACATAGGTGGCGCCCTTGCATGGTCACCAATACAAACTGGAAGTCTTCAGGTGGTCATGTTTGGTACTGCGGCCAAACAAAATCTTAGTGAAAGCTTTTTTTTTGAGATATCAATTTAATATTTGGAATATAACTAGTTCAGATATTTAGCTTTAATTTTTCTGTCAATTTTAGGCTAAAACAGCTTTTGTAAAATACACACTTTGATCTACATTTATTGTTTTATTATTTTCATAAAGATAAATGTACATGGATTTTGTTATCTTTGTTTTTATTTAACTTTATTCACTTCAAGTTCAATCAGACATCTGTTGTGTTTAAAATGAGACCAAGGTTAAATCTAATAACCAAAGCATTCAAGATTGGCATTCATTCATTCAAGTTGATCATGTCTTTTTTTGTGTCTGTTCAAAAAGTGAGGGTGACAGTCTAGGGGTTAATCTCTCTGTTTTGTTCTCCTGTTGGTGGTGTTTCTCAGTCAGGGAGAGCCTGTACTGTCTGGCCACGCAGGGAGTTTGAGCACATGACAACTCATAGACGGTAATTGGATCAGCAGTGCAAGTGTCTGCACTAAGTAGGACAGTGAAACCTTGTCACCGCTCACATTTTAGAGAGTTACTGTCTAATCTCCAACCTAATCAAGCTTGCTCATTTCTAAGAAACTGATGGGGATTATACTTAGAAAGTGTGTGAGCGTGATTTAATTAAATAAGCACTGTCATTGGTTAATGTTTTGTTTTTATTATATTAATTCCTGTTTACCCTTGAAAGTAATCATGTCAGGTGGTCTGACTAGACAGAACAAATATAATGTATTTAAAATCACTTTATTTTCTAATGTTTTGGAATGGAGGGCTCAGATCTTAGATTTAGTGATTTAGTAGTGTTTCTTAATCATGTTCCTGAAGGACCACCAACACCGCACTGTTTCCTTTCTGCCACACCCATTACAGGTCTTTCAGTCTCTGCTAATGAGCTGATGATCTGAATCAGGTGGGTTTGGTTAAGGAGACATGGACTGTTTCTCAAATGGCTAAAAAAGTCTTAAATTTACTAAAATATTGTCTTGTATCATTTTAAATGGATCTTAATTTTCATTTATGTAAAGCTACCCAGTCGATCCAACACACATCTAGTTACCAACAATACACTACCTGACAAAAGTCTCTTCGCCTATCCAAGTTTTGGGAACAGCAAATAATAGGTTGACTTCTAGTTGATTTATTTGGTATCAGAAGTGGCTCATATGATAGGCAAAGGCCTCTAGATTACACTTATTTTACCAAAATAAAATATGATCATGCCTTGATTTTTAATGATTTAATTAGGACAGTAAGGTCTGACTTTGCTTAGACAAAAGTCTCAGAAATAATAACAGAAATAATGTTTAGTATAAATTAGAAAGTCATGCTGCAGTGGAAAAAGAATGAATATTGTGCATGACTCACATGAGCTTGGAGGACTGCATCCAGACATCTCTGCAATGACTCAAATCACTTATTAATAAAGTCATCGGGAATGGCAAAGAAAGCGTTCTTGCAGGACTCCCAGAGTTCATCAAGATTCTTTGGATTCATCTTCAATGCCTCCTCCTTCATCTTACCCCAGACATGTTCAATAACGTTCATGTCTGGTGACTGGGCTGGCCATTCCCGGAGCACCTTGATCTTCTCTGCTTTCAGGAACTTTGATGTGGAGGCTGAAGTATGAGAAGGAGCGCTATCCTGCTAAAGAACTTGCCCTCTCCTGTGGTTTGTAATGTAATGGGCCGCACAAATGTCTTGATACCTCAGGCTGTTGATGTTGCCATCCACTTTGCAGATTTCTTGCACGCCCCATACTGAATGTAACTCCAAACCATGATTTTTCCTTCACCAAACTTGACTGATTTTCTATGAGAATCTTTGGGTCCATGCTGGTTCCAGTAGGTCTTCTGCAGTATTTGTGATGATTGGGATGCAGATCAACAGATGGTTCATCAGAAAAATCGACCTGATCGATCCAAATGGTCAACTAGAGTTATTATTTGGTGATCTTACAACTGGGATTGACGACAAGACTTTGGTCAGGCAGTGTACATCGCAATAAAACTTTTAACAAAACTATATTTATAACTAATACTATAACAGTCTGTTGCTCATACATTTATTTTTAAATTTTATCAATACATAAAAGATGTATGTATACAAGTAGGGTCTGCTTGGTTTGACATATTATTTAAAATGTGGCTAAGAAATAACTAATAAGAATTCGTTTTCTGCTGTCCATTAAAAAAATCCTTAGCATGTAGCCCTATACGAGTCTGAAATTCTTCATGGTCCCAAAAAACTCTTAAAGTGTTCAATTTGACTTTGGTGAAACCTGCAGAAACCCTGCTCTAATGTATAACACCAATTTACTTTAAAATGTCTTCCTTTGTGGAGAAAGCAATTACTGCAGTGATTGTTTTGTTTAAGTTGTACCCTCAACAACGCTCTCTACTGACTATAACTGTATCTTAAAATACTCTAGCTTACATAATGCGTCATGATGTTGGCCATTTACTGTATTCACCTTTCTGTGAGGGGTGCCAAACAGATGCATGCACCAGAACAATGTGTCTGTGTGTTTGTTTCTGGCCCAGGCAACGTTACTTCTAGTGGTCTGGCACTGTCTCTGGATGTCCACATGGCAAACAAACAGAGGAAGCACGGAGATCTCCCTTTTCCTGTCTTTGTGTGAAACCGAAGTCAAACTAGCTCTATGTTCGTCTAGGAATTCGACTGAAGCGAGCAATTGTACAATATTATCAGCCATCATTGAAAAATTTGATGAATTTTTGATGACTTCATTCCTTTGTTTCTTTTTATTATCACCCTGTGTGTGTTGCATTATTATTTTCATTCTTTGTATGTTTGACCTTTTAATACATTTATTTGAATATGAAGAAGCCATAATCAAACAGACTGTCGTTTGATTTTACCAGTTTGGATAGCACCAGTGAAATTTGAAGATTTGGCAAGTTTAATTAAACCATACCAATTTTGATGCTACAACAGGGTGTCCGTAGGCCTGTCACAATAATCAGTATATTGATTTTAATGCAATACTTTGAGGTGATCTCAATTGTTTTTGGCATTGCAATATATATTTACAAATTCACAAATAACATTAAAGCCATTTTACAATGATATTTGCTTTCTATCTTACCAATGAAGTTTATAATTGAATGTTTACTTAAAGGGCACCTATGGTAAAAAATCTACTTTTCAAGCTGTTTGGACAGACATATGTGCATGTATGGTGTATAGACCGTCATATTGGGGTGATATAAACACACCCAGTGCCCACCAATATTGATTGACAGGCGCGTCATCATATCCTCAGTTTGTTGATTCACGTCCGCCATTTTCAGCGTGAGTCGAAGCGATATCACTAAAGGAACACGCTAGCTCTATTTTTAGATGCAAGGCTCATTGGGCTCAACACAAGATCAATATTCTCCACATTATCGCTCTAATCAGAATTATTGGTTGTATCTTTAGGTAGGTTTGCAAACGTGTACTTCTCATTGAGTCTACCTTATACTTCAGCCGTTTGCATTTCTCGCGATCACAGAAGCTCCCTGTGATCTTAACTAGCATGCGTTTTAGAATTCTAAACAGGTTTCTATCAGGGTACACTCAAATCGACGGCTGGGCGCCGCGGACCGCTGCACAAACCTATGTTTAGAATTCAAAAATGCGTGGCGCGACGATTCGGGACACTTCATGTATCTGCCACGCTACAGAGAGTGTCTGGTGTGCCGTGTCGCGGCTTCGAGCGGGGCATCCGGTGCCTCAGTCAAAGTTAATTCAGTGTGCGTGGTTATTCGTTTCTGTGTACAAGCTCGGCACTTGAAACTAGCACACAGTTGGCTGTAAAACTGTACAAAGACACAAATTATTTTGTACTCTCTGCTTGGTCTGTGTCAGAGTCGTACATGTACGACTGAATGCTGATCCTCTCCTCCTCCTTTCAATCTGCCTGTCTGTGTTGCAAACACAGAGCGGGTCATGGCCCTGCCCCCTTACGTTGGGCGGGAAGCCGAAACTAGTCCACATGTGAAGCAACACACCCATAAATCAGCATACTGTGGACACGCCCCCAACATGACACTTTTTAACACATTATAATAAAACAATCTGAATTGTGTTTTAAACTGAACCTAAACTGGCACACTCAGAAGAACCAGAATATTAATATTAAATCATAAAAAAGAGGTAAACTATGTGCCCTTTAAGACATTTAATAGTATGTATAATAGGACATTTACCTTTTTAACATCAAATTATAAAATCTAAATAGCCTTAAGTATTTTAATGTGTCTATGGCTATTTGTATTATTACAATGTTATATAATCATATATTAGTAGTGTAACGGATCACAAATCTCACGGTTCAGATCACATTGGTGATGTGGAGGAGTGGAGGAGACAAATGTCATTTGCTTTCCATTAATTACAAAAACAGCACTGTAAGACACTTTTGGTTTTAACAAACAGAACTTGCAGAACAAACAGTCCCTAGTAAACAGGCATGTAGACTGAAGTAATGTTCATTATGAATAGAGTCTGATTGATTATAAATACATCAGTGGACTAAAAGCTGATACAGGTTGAGATAGAATGCAGACGACAGCATGCATAATTTATTTGTGGATGTATTTTGGCCGTGTGCACAAGTAGATGAATTCATGGTTAGCTCTGTTCTGATTTTTTTTTTTTTAAAGTAAGTGGATTACGTAAGTTTCGAGATGACATATTTCGAACAGGCTTTCGAATGACTGCTGGCGTATATTTTCACAGTTTTGTGGAGAACATCGTGTGTCACGCAGTTGTTGCCTGCAGCAGGATGATCTCAGTATACCACACAGATGTCCGTGCAGTAATAAGACTGCTTATTGTGTGGGGCATAGAGAACTGTCACTAAACCATCACTCTGACTGCTGAGGAATGTTGTCGTTAAGAGAACCACCAGCCTAAAAAAAAGTTCTGTTTATTTTTAAGTAGTGCTGGGCAAAGATTATTTGCAATCAGTTGCATCCAAAGTTAAGATTTATATGTACATAATATACACTCACTGGCCACTTTATTAGGTACACCTTACTAGTAGCGGGTTGGACCCCCTTTACATGACATAATAGCATCCCACAGTTGCAGCAGATTTGTCTGCTGCACGTCCATGATGCGAATCTCCTGTTCCACCACATCCCAAACGTGCTCTATTAGATTGAGCTCTGGTGACTGTGGAGGCCATTTGAGTACAGTGAACTCAACCAGTCTGAGATGATTCGCGTTTTGTAACATGGCGCGTTATCCTGCTGGAAGTAGCAATCAGAAGATGGGTGCACCGTGATTATAAAGTGATGGACATGGTCAGCAACAATACTCAGGTAGGCTGTGGCGTTGGCACGATGCTCAATTGGTACTAATGAGCCCAAAGTGTGCCTAGAAAATATCCCGCACACCATTACACCACCACCACCAGCCTAAACTCTTGATATAAGGCAGGATGGATCCATGCTTTTATGTTGTTGATGCCAAATTCTGACCCGACCATCCGAATGTGGCAGCAGAAATGAAGACTCATCAGACCAGGCAATGTTTCTCCAATCTTTGTTGTCCAATCTTGGTGAGCCTGTGCAAATTGTAGCCTCAGTTTCCTGTTCTTAGCTAACAGGAGTGGCACTCGGTGTGGTCTTCTGCTGCTGTAGCCCATCCGTCTCAAGGTTGGACGTGTTGTGCGTTCAGAGATCGTTTTTTTTCTTCTTTTTCTGTAAATGCAACCTGTTAAACGAACCACAGCTAATGTGATGCTGCAGCTTTTCGTAGAGAAGGCAGTTTACCAGATGTTTATGAAACTGTTCTTTTCTCTTAGCTGCCATCATCATGTTTAGGTGTACATGTGAGCAGCATGACACATGTACAATCCCACTTACGGGGATGTTGGAGTGTTCAAAAACAGTACATCGTCACTCAGCCTTTTCCAAGTTTTTTACCCTCAAAACAAAGAACAAAAAAGGACACACTGGAGTCATTACTGCTAAAAGTGCATCTACACACATCGGAAAGTTTGTCACTCATGGCTTTTCTATCTTGTTTTCTATTTTAAATCTCTTCTATCTTTTCTTTGTGTTAAATTATTAATGACACTGTGTGAGATCTGATGCTTTATATTCCAAATTGTAAGACCTGCCAAGGACTATACAATTGTTTTTTTTTAATTCTGTCCTAATGTAGAAAATCATAAAATTCAGGAGGGTACCCTAATTTTTCACATGTCTCTATATTTTCACAATATCAGATATGAAATGGGAGTTTTACCATTACTAAAGAATATTCAGCAATTACACTATTTGGTTTGCTGCTGACAAAAGCAGGTCATTGGGCCATATTTTGGACGATTAGCCTGGGTTATGTTTAGCTCATGCGCCACTGTGAAAATAATCTGCTATGACTCTAAACACTCAAGCTGTTGCACTGAATCCAGCTCAGTGTCCTCTTGGAGAGCATTTTAGGATTTGATGCCTATCCTGTGTGCTGGTTGCTTGCATATTAAAGTCAAAATTATTAGCACTCTGTCAGGGTTTGGGGGATGACGATGAGGTTAGGACCCACTTTCAAAGAAACAAGGATTTTATTATAAAAAAGGAAACAAAAAAACTAAACCAACCCTATGGAGCAATGGTCTCAAAGTCAATCCCTGGAGGGCCGCAGCTCTGCATAGTATAGCTCCAACCCCCTCCAACTCATACCTGCTTAATAGTCCATAGTAGTTTTGAACACCTTCATTAGTTGGATTAGCTGTGTTTGATTAGGGTTGGAGCAAAACTGTGCAGAGCTGCAGCCCTTCAGGAATCCAGTTTGAGACCTATTTCATGGGGGAAAAACACAGCAACATAACAAGACTGACTTGACTTGGCTTGACTGACATAGGAACAATGACGGACCAGCACAGGACAGAGCACACTTAGAGAATAAATAGGGAAAGCAAACTAATTAACTGACAATAGGGCAGGTGAACATAATGATAAATAATAGGATAACAAAGTGGGTGGGGCAAGACAATAGACGGGAGAGCACATGATACAAAGACACAACACAAGCCCTGTACTTGAACACGCAGCCAATGAGAGAACCCATTAACTGTGTGCTCACATGAAACAACACTACAGCACGCGGCACATGTAAACATGAGCCATGTGCTAAACACAACACCAACACTAGCCGAACGTAAGACACAAGCACACGATAAATGATTATGTTGGCATGCTTGTTTCCGATCCCAGCGGAAACCAAAACCAACTAGACTAGAGTGCTGAGAACGAAAACACCATGCCGCGAACAATCTATATGCTTACAACAAGCAATCTACATGCTTACAACGGGGGATTCGTTGGCTGTTTGTTGAAAGAAGGATTAGAAAAGACTATTGACGTATGGGACTTTGTCAGAGCTTGACAGACACTTTACAGTACACAGTTCAGGGACCAGTTCCTTCCTCCATTTCACAAGTTTAAGTAAGTGTGATTAAAATGGTTGCCTCCTTGTTTTCTTTAGCTTGCAAATTATGTATTTGTGGTTTGTTACTTGTAACCGCTCCATGCGGCTTGTACTGTATCTGGTTAACTCTTTTTATATTCTCGTGTAAAGCTAGGTTAAAAACGTGGCGTGAGCTGCTTTGTTTACGGATTTAAACTTGTTTGTGAGCTCGCGATCCTCTGCCTGCCGTCTGTTGGTGCTATGGCCACCATCAGCTGTTCCTACACGTGCGGCGGTCAGGTTTTAAAATAGTTCAGCTTTCACCACTGTGTGGATTAATACTGAATAGCCGCGTTTCCACTATCGCGCCTAAAGCGAGCGAGCCAGGGCGAGCCAAGGCCAGTCGCGTTTCCACTATCACTTCCGGGGCGTAATCGGGCCAAAGCGGGGCTTCCTTGAGGCCAGCGTCCGGCCTTTTTCGGCCCGCCGAATACCTTGGGCCAAGGAGGGCCAACTGGGGCTTTGGGGCGGGGTTACGTACAAAGGCGGAGTTTTCCTGTCAGGTAAAGAGGAGACAAGATGCTTTCTTCCCTTACATTTGTTTTGCTATCGCGCTTAATCAACTCACTAAGAAGAAGAAAAAATAAATGCCGCCGAACTCGAATGTCCTTATCCAGGGATCGCTGTCTGGCCTTACACCAACAGACCACAAACAGTAAAAAAGCAATCGCTTCGGTGTTCTCCATCTTCCTGCTCTCGTAGTGATGCCAGGTTGTGTTTGTGGGTATAATTTGAGTTTTTTGTTCCCGCTGAAGTGGGCGGGTTGTGTGACGGGTTGTGTGACGTTTGATTCGGGGGACGTTCTGGGGGCAGTGTTTGCGTGACGCGCTGCGAGCAACTAGCCCGACAGTGGAAACGCGACATGATTTCGGCCTCATTCCTCAAGCTCCCGGGCTATTGGCCCGGCCTGGCCCGATTAAAGCCCTGGCTCGCACTGGCCCGATAGTGGAAATGCGGCTAATGTGTGTCATGGTGAAGACTATAGTGACTGCTGGTGTTTACCTGCACTGCTTTAATGCACTCCTGCATTGGGCTCACACATACACTCTGAACATATCAAAATTGTTGAGCTGTGGTGGGCATTTCTCTCTGTCTCACGCTCAACACAGTCGACCAATCACAGCAGACTGGGTCATCGAACCAATCAGCGCAGATTAGCATCGCACTAAGAAGGGGTTTGGGAACAAACTAATCGCTGAAAGAATCATATGGGAGTCGTTGGGATAATTAAATATAAAGAGACAATGAAAGTGTATTTTGACCCTGAATGCATATCAACCTGTTGTTGAAGACCCCCAAAATACAACCTTTTTAAATGCATAATAGGGATTTAACGGAGCAAGAAAATTTTCACCAGTATTTCTGATAATAAATTTTCTTCTGGAGAAAGTCTTATTTGTTTTACATTTTTTTTAAAAAACCATTTTAAGGTCAATATTATTACCCCCCCCCCCCCCCCACCCCTTAAGCAATATTTAAGCAATATTTTTTTCGATTGTCTACAGAACAAACCATCATCAAAAAATCACATGCCTAATTGTCCTAACTTACTTAATTAGCCTAGTTAAGCCTTTTAAATGTCACTTTAAGCTGAATACTAGTGTCTTGAAGAAATGGCAAAGATAAAAGAAATCATAATTAGTAAGTCAATATTAGAAATAATTAATAAGTCATATTAGAAATTACTTAATAAAACTATTATGTTTAGAAATGTCTTCTTTCTGTTAAACAGAAATTGGGGAGTAAAAATGTATAGGGGGCTAATAATTCTGACTTCAGCTGTATATCAGTTTGGTCATGTGGGGTAGGAGCCCAGAAGTTAGCAGTATTAGCTGCTCTTTTGCTTTTGTCATGCTCTCGGCACGCAATTGTGTGACCTCTTATCACTTTTAAAAGACTATTTTAATCATCTTGCCCTTAGAACCATGCACATCTCACTCTTATTTTTTCATCATCTGTCTGGGAGCCCTGAGGTGTTGCATGAGCTCTTCAAAAGCACTGCGTGTTTTCTGTGATCCGCTCCACAATAGTCGTATTGTGATCTGACTGTGAAGTTGCCTCTGGAAACATTTGTTATGCTTTATTATTTGTTGTTTGGACTCTGTGACCTGGTTTGTCTGTTATATGTTGGCCTATGACATGAAATATCTGGCTATGTCACCGCATAATGATGTCTTAATTATTTTGGGCATGCAGTCAGGTGTAGGGCTGCACATTCTGATCATGTTTTTCTGCTTTTATTTATTGCGATATGAATACAATTTCATCCAATAACTGTAACAGCCCTTGGAAATTTGGAAAGAATTCACAATTTGTCATTGATTTGCGATGATTTTAGAGGAGCGATTATTTTATAAGCAAAAATACAATAGAGTATAAAGTGAAATGAACTGAGCTTTATGGTTTTAATGCTATTCAGGTACAGAAGTTTAATTATCATATGCCAAATAAGACCGTATAGTCTTCATAATATAAATAATCCAATAAAATTAAGTTGTATCAAAGTTACAAATAATACAATTGTTTTTGAATGCTTTAAACTAATTTTGTAAACTATGTAAAACACTTTAAGGTTGTATTATTTTTTTTTCCATGTTAGTAAAAACATTAACAGTACATTTATTACCGTATTTATCTTAATTTTTTTTAATTTGTATTTTACTAATGCATTAGTAAATGTTGAACTATAGGGCAGCACGGTGGCACAGTGGGTAGCACAATTGCCTTACAGCAAGAAGGTCCCTGGTTTGAGCCTCGGCCGGGTCAGTTGGCATTTCTGTGTGGAGTTTGCATGTTCTCCCGGTGTTTGCGTGGGTTTCCTCCGGGTGCTCCGGTTTTCCTAACAAGTCCAAAAACATGTGGTATAGGTGAATTGGGTATGCTAAATTGTCTTTAGTGTATGTGTTTCCCAGTGATTAGTTGCAGCTATGAGGGCATCCGCTGTGTAAAACATGTGCTGGATAAGTTGGCGGTTCATTAAGCTGTGGCGACCCCAGATTAATAAAGGGACTAAGCTGAAAAGAGAATGAATGAATGAATGCTTAACTATGACTGTGAAGTACTGTTCATTATTCGTTCATGTTAATAAATACTAACCAAACCGTTCTGTAAATTAATACTGTGAAGTGACCAATAATGCTTTAATAAATGAATCCATGATTTAATAATAGGCTTAATTAAGTGCTGGTTTCCTTGTGTTTATGGGTCCCGGATAGCAGAAAAAAATACTTAAATAAAAAAAATTCCAATAAATGATTTTAATTTTATTTTATTATTATACCATCCATTTTGAGGTTAAAAGATATTATAGCCAGTCATCATAATTCTTCTATTTAACATATTATTAGCAATTGCCAAATAATTACAAATATCTTAACATGAATATCTTTGGGTACCAGCGAGGAGTCTGTCAAAAGACTTTTGACATACACTTGGTGTGTTTTGTCGAACACTTGCAGGTTTTATAATAATGCTTTCCACAGTAACCAGTGTCAGAGCTCACAGCGCTGACGTGTCATTTGTCATTTCATGTGACTCAATTGACCGGCTGGCATGATGGACTACATTCTGCACAGCAGAGATTCAGCTTTTAATTTCCTGAACATAAGATAATGAATATCAGTATGACATTCATAGATTTATTTCTTGCAAGTAAACACTGCTGTTATTCTAGAAACCTTTGTGTAATCAGTGCAGATTTAAAGCACTTAATTGGAATCTGTCCGAGCCTTTGCATTTATCCTCCCTAAATGAATGTGCAATGCATAGAAGTATGTATGTTTTGAAATACAGGTTTTATAATAATATAATATTAAGTACCAATAAACTGTAACATGCATACAGTTCATATTGCAGACAAACTAAAAGAAATATGACTTCCTCAAAAGTAAAAATATGGTAATATTAGGAAATATTATAGTAGATATTATTATATATCTATAATACCCCCCCCCCCCCCCCCCCACACACACACACACAGTTAATCTAGCATTTCTATGATTCAGCCAATCATATTTTCAAGTTCAGGAGAGAAGCATAAAGGCGGTCGCATAAATCTTCACATTGTTTTATATACGATGCTCAGCAACGTGGACACCTCCAGATGGTGTCGAGTCACATACTGTATTTATAATGTATAATCCAAAAATGTCATGTCTATCTTCATGTAATGACATCTTCGCAGCTGCGAAATCACACGCGAGCTGACCGTGAGCTGTGTGTTTACCACAGAGAGGATGTGCGCACCTGTGAATGTCTACTTTAGCGAGCAGAACCTGCATTAGCTCTGAGTAACAGGTAATAAAGTTGTGAATAACATTTAGTTTGTTGCACAGCGCAATCGTTTGGGAGCCGTGCGGGAAGTATGAGTTTGCTTGTATGTTTTTTTTTTTCTCAAAGTGATGGCAGCCATGACTTGAACTGCACTCGGCAATGAAAGTGAAACCGAAAGCGCGCACATCATAACTCTAAAATGTGATACGATTATTAAAATGATTACGACAAGTTATGATTATGATGTTTTTTTTTCTTTCATTGTGAACACAGAGGGTTGTGCATGTGAAATAAACATTTAACCGTGTCAGTATAACAACTACAGCCTGTTAAACGTTGAATATAAAGCAATAGGGAATCTGATAATGATAAATGTTTTATTTATTTAAGTGAAAAAATGGTCTAATAGTGTTGTCAATGGCAGATTGCAAGCATATGTCTCAAACAAAATAGTATAACATCAGAATTATGAATAATTTATATTCTGATGCCATCACTTTACTGTGCACAAGTTCTAATAACAGACAGGAAATCGATACCATGTTCATAGGGGCTCCCCTTCCAGTGCTCAGGCCTGCTTTCCATCTGCAGCACTCAAGGAAAGCAGGGCTCAACCAATAATCACAGAGGACCCAGTGCTGTGTTCTGTGTCATTTACGTTTCTATGTGGATAAGAGACCAAAAAAAAGAGGTGAATGTTTCCCTGCGGGTTCTGCAGCTCCAGGCTTGCTGGAGTTGTGACATCTTTGAGATAATCAAGTAGGTCCTCTGTGAGACATTTGACCATGTGCTGCTAAAGTGTCTGCTCTGTGTGGGCTGCCGCAGTGCCTGGGCACAGATATTTTTATGCTGTTCACATGTTTGCCTGCTCTGTTTTGTACAGTTCATCTTTTAGTTCTGTATTTAAAATGCTGCATGATTGAAAATATACAAGTTGCTTAACCTAGTTAAGCTTTTAAATGTCATTATTTAAGATATAGAAAAATATCTTGTCAAATATTTTATGCTGTCATCATGGCAAAGATAAATCGGTTATTGGAAATGAGTTATTATAACAATTATGGTTAGAAATGTGTTAAAAAAAAAAATCTTCTTTAGGGAAAAATATACAGGGGGGCTAATAATTCTGACTTCAACTGTACTTTCACTATCACCTTCACTTGAAATGACATGATCAAATACCTTTTATGTTAAATAAGTCTGATCCAGAGCAGGTTTGAGCTTACGGACCTCATGGAGTTTTGAAAAACGAAACTTTACTCAATTATTGACATTTTGACATGATCCAGAAAAGAACGGACCCCAGTAGAAATGGCTCTCGTACACATCTGCAGTCTCAGACTCTCTAGTCTGTGACCAATCTAATATAAACGCTCACCAGAGGTGCTACCTGTAGTAATAGCTGTAGCATTTTATCTTGCAGTTATCTTAATGGCTTGTAGATGTGTTCTTGCAAATGCCTAATTAGTGATTTGCATTGCTTAACCTGAACACAACCCCGAGGAGAGTCATCTGAGATCCTAATGAATCCTGGAGCTGTTTTAGGCTACTTGTTGATTGTGATTTCACAATGTCAGCTAAGCCTGCATTTATTTTATCCCAAATATAGTAAAACAGAAATGCTTTGAAATATGTTACAGACAGCTTTTGATATATTTAAAATGTTATTAATTATTGTGATAGTAAGGATAAATTTTTAACATCATTCAGGGTTCAATGCTAAGGATTATTCTACTGGCCCACAGTTATACAAGTTTTAGGCCCCAATCCCCAAAAATTAATAATTAAGTAATTAATTCTTAGACACATTTTTTTTTAATTATCAAAACAAACAAAATACTATTAATTTGTGCCTTTATGAGGCTTACAGGTGCAGTATGAGTTTGACACCCAGTGGTTGAAGTAACTATTGGATTTCTAGATCAAAACAAATGCAAGCGCAGGTTGCCAGATTGAGGACCAACAGGAATGTACCTTACTGTCGAGGCTAAAGGCTGATTTAAGCCATATTCTATATAAAAGGGTTGCTAATAATTCAGGAGGGCTAATAATTCTGACTTTAACTGTATATATGCAGTTATTTTCCTCCCTGTAAATAAGTAAAGAGAAATAAATACAATAGAATGAAAATATGAAACAAACTGTGCTTTAAGCATCTTCACTGTAAGAAAAAACTGTAACTACAAAAGTCCTTGAGTCAAGAGCAGTGAGAGATTTTGTCCTTTTGTTGTTTGATTAATAATGATAAAAACAGTCGGCAGCAGGAATATTGCGCGCTGTCACTTTAAGAGCAGTGCGTTCAGATATGGTTTCTCTTTCACATGTCTTTTTTATTTTCAACTTGTTTGTTTATTACACAAATGAGGGTTAATATGAGTAATCACTAAACACCGCACACTGACACAAATGTGCATCTATTTGAACATTTAAGCGCTTGCATTAAGATGGCGTTAGATGTGTGTTCTCTGTTCGTCTCCGAGTATTCATCAATGAATGACGCGCATCCCGTAATGCAAAAGTTATGCTACATTACAGTACATTCTTTTAGTCATTTTCATGTGGAACTGAGCTTTGCAGAGCAACAAATGTGTACTACTGGAAAGGGGACGGTATATGATGGAATAATCGTCTATCTCGATTAATGTTTTTTCATAATCGTTAGAAACCGAAATTGAAACCGAATTTTGGATTAGTTGCACAGGCCTACCGGAGGTCTCATTTTCAGTCGCGGACGCACATTTTGAGAGCCTTCCTGACTGAATGAAATACACTGTTTTTCACCAAGGCACTCAGGGGGTGCTGAAATATAATTGACTAAACTGGCATTGAGCAGGTTAAATGAACGAAAACAAAGACAGAAAGTCCGGCACATAACGCACATTTTCAAAGCAGAACATTTTGACTTCAGCATTGTTTTTTTCAGATAAACAAGCATGTTCAATGAATCAAAAACTTACATAGAGCAGCTTTAAAGAGATTTGTTCATCTGAACAATTTTATTTACTTACTATTTCTCTCCCACTAGTGGTTCTAAACCATTTAATTTTTTTTATTCTGTTAACCACAAAAGAAGATATTTTGAAGAATGGTTAAAACCTGTAACTATTGGCTCACAAAGTAGGAAAAACAAAACAGTTTCAGGCTTATATTTCCTGATCTGTACAGCAACACCATTTACATTTTGTAACTCATATTATTTAGTTTAATGACTTTTATTTTTGATCAGCTTTTTCTGTTTTAAACATTGTCAGACAAATTTACAAAGGTTTGCATTTTCAGTTTGGCTAAAAAGTCAATAAATAACAATAATACTAAATAATACTGCAATAACATTTGTCTAATCTATATACTTTGTCCATCAATTTAACAAAAGAGTCACCATTTAGACTCTCCAAAAGGTAGTAATACTCATTCATTCATTTTCTGTCGGCTTAGTCCCTTATTTATCAGCGCTCACCACGCTGGAATGAACCGCCAACTGTTCAGCCATATTTTTTACACAGCGGATGCCCTTCCAGCCACAATCCAGTACTGGGAAACACCCATACACACTCTCATTCACACACACTCTTATACACCAATTTACCTCATTCAATTCACCTATAGCTCATGTGTATGGACTGTGGGGAAAACCGGAGCACCCGGAGGAAACCCACGCCAACACGGGGAGAACATGCACACAGAAATGCCAACTGACTCAGTTGGGACTCAAACCAGCGACCTTCTTGCTGTGAGGTGACAGTGCTAACCACTGAGCCACCTTGCCACCCCTAAGTCATAATACATTCCAATATTATAGGTGATCTTTTCTAGGGCAAAGCAAGAGGTCTTCCATTTTATCCACTGAGATACACCAGGACTGTCTAGTTATGTGCTTTTATCTGCATATATACTAGTGCATATTTGATTTGATGAGATCAATATGAGAGCCATCCTGTGCATTCATCAGCAGAAAAGCTTCTGGCATCAGTCCATCCACTTCCACCATTACCGTCCTCCTCCTCCTCCTCCTCTCATCACTCTCAGAGCTTCTCCTCTGGCATTGCATAAGATCTCCGAGTCACACACTCCTACTTCAGACTGCAGGATGTTGAGGTTCAAGGCCTGCAGCTATTCTGGAAATCCTGCTCTCCTACGCCAGCTGAAAGCATTGTGAAAAGAATTCGCCTATGTTTGCAGAGTTAAAGACATGACGTGTGTTTCATACTTGTATCCACTATTGAGATGAAGGACATACAGTTGAAGTCAGAATTATTAATATTCAATATACAGTAATTAGTTATTTATTATTTAAACTTAGAGTGCTTTTAAGGATATTCAGGTTGTATTTGCAGCTATATAACACAACCAAATGTTTAGAGACTTAATTAGTTCATTAATTAGGTCTTCAAATTTTTTTTTTTACTTCAGACATGAACATTTTCACATGTTGATCTGATCTACTACATGCTGAAATGAATTGATTGACAGTTCTTTGACTATTTATAGGGCTATTGTCCATTAACACTGTGCAGTAAGGCTCCGTTAGTTAATTTAACTAAACTAAGCTTTTATTAATGTTAGGTTATGTTAATTACTTGGTTAATACCTAGTTTCGTGTTAAAACAATAATCGTAATCTGATCAGAAGTCAAAAATCTGGCTTTTTCCTTACTGTATATTTCAATCCACTAACTAACAGAATTGGATGTAACCCATTCCACGGTAATGTTACTGTATTCTAATGACACTTTGTGAAACGCTGTAATGTAACAAATTACATTTTAAATTTGTGTAATTTGATTACAGTTACTAAAGTCAGTGTAATTTCGGTACTTATGTTACAAATATAGTTTTTAGAAGAAAAAAAAAATGCTTCTTTTAAATCACGTTTTCCGCTGCAATGAGCATGTGCTTTTAAATAGCCGGAGAACATGCTGCTGCTGTCGAGAGTGGTTGTTTCTTTAAGTGGAAATACAGACATTACTTTACATTTCACAGCAATATTTTTGTTTTTACGGTTAGTGAAATCAGTCTATGTCCAGTCTCTAAAGAACTTTTGAATGATTTTAACTCGACCAGCAACTTGTTGAAACACTTGATCAGAAAGCATTCCATGACGGTACTCGTCGCCAAGACAGACACCAGCATCCAAAAATATGGCAGTCCTTGTTTGCGCAAGTTCGTTATTTCTGTTCGAGGCGCACATCTTGCACGTGCATATTGGGAGCAAATATTACACACACTCAGATTTTCCAGGCGCCTCAGTTGAAATCCACGAGTCGCGTGACAAAAACTGACCGGTCGGCTTCAAACTTTGTATGAAACATACACATTTCGGTAGACTAATTACCTCTGCCTATACCTATACTACCTATACTGCAGTGCTTTTTCATACTATGGATATCAATGGTTACAGGTATCCATTTTTTTCAAAATTTCTTCTTTTGTGTTAAAAAAAGACCGGTTTGGGACAAATGAATGCTGAGAGAATTTTGAGTTTTGAGTGTACTCTTTAAGTCTTTTGAACATGTCAAGCTGCTGTGATCCACCCCTTTCTATGTTTCTCATTAAATATTAAATTACTGAAAGAGCTGCAGTTTATTTTGTATTTTTATAGGTATATTTTATGTTTTAAAAGTAACTTCAAAGTAAAGTAATTAGTAATCTGATTACTTTTTACATGAAATAATTAGTAATGTAATCAGATTACAATTTTCCAATAGTAGTCAGTAATTGGTAATCTATTACTTTTTTTAAATGACTTGCCCAACACTGCTAACCAGGGCTTAATTTGTGCTGGAACAAGCCGGATCCGGATCTGACACCTCTGAAATCTGATCCGGTACCTCATTTTCAACTAACATTAACCAATGAGACTTTATTGTACAGTGTTACCTATATTACTTTTTAATCCTTATGCAAATTTAAATAAGTTAAAACTTCAGTTTACTCTGAACCTGCTTGTATATATTTATATACACAAAGCAATTCACAAAGTATTTAATGTTAGTATATCAGCCAAAAAAAAGGTTTTCCCTAGGGCTGCACAATATATCATTTCAGCATCGATATCTCAATGTGCGAGTCTGGAAGAGTCACATTGTTTATAAGTGACAGACATTACTGTTAACACCATAGTGGAGTCGTTTCAAATTTTAACCTTCGAGATAAAGTTTATTTTTTGCATGTGTTTTTAAGGCCTGGCAGTAAGAATTTTGAGCAAACTTAAACATTTGGGTCAATATCGGAATAATACCGTATACCATGATAAAAGCTTCAGCAATTAATCACAACAGTTAATGTTTGATACTGCCATAAGCCCCTAGTGCTATTTCATTGTCATTTGAAGCATTGTATCATTTTGTGATTGGTTATGTGTGAAAGTGGAAGATTTGAAAGAGCTGCTACTGCAGTGCAGCTCTCTGTGGATCCTGTTTAATATAGATTCATTGAAGCTGTCATCTGTGCCCCAGATTTTAGCACTGCTTTTCCATGCTGTCCCCAGCGCCACTCAAAAGTGGATCAATCCCCCAACCTCTCCTCGTTGCCCATCATCAGTATGGGCAGGTTGAGTTTAACAAAAACCACTGTCAGATCTAATGCTGCTTATATACTGATTCACATATTTCACGATCACTGGTTGGAGTTTTCTTTTAGCTTGTTGATTTAGTTAAAATGCAGAACTTGCATGTTTTGCTTGTAGTCTGAGGAGAAAAATAAATGAGTTGGAATAAGTGTGATTTGGGGCAGCTCAGTGGTTAGCACTGTCGTTTCACAGCAAGAAGGTTGCTGGTTCGAGTCCCGGCAGGGCTAGTTTTCATTTCTTGGTGGAGTTTGCATTTTCTCATGTTGGCGTGGGTTTCCTCTGGGTGCTCCGGTTTCCCCCACAGTCCAAAGAAATGCACTATATTGTAGGTGAATTGTGTAAACAAAATTGGCCGTTGTGTATGTGAATGTAAGAGTATATGGGTGTTTCCCAGTACTGGGTTGCTTGAATAGTTAGTGGTACGTTCCGCTGTGGTGACCCCTCATAAATTAGGGACTAAGCCGAAGAAAAATGAATGAGTGTCACTTGATGATGCAAGCAAAACAATTAGATGCTTTACATAATGTATTCCTTTTGTTTAATATAGAATTAACTAAGTCTGCTGTCTGAGCCTTCCATGCCTTCTTACACCTTCCTTCCTTCATGTGTTTTTTGCCCCACTGTCATTTCATTTTTTACACCTCATTTTCTAAACTAATTTGTTTTTTATTTGCATGTATGGATTGCTTCAGTTGTTACTGACATCTAAAAAGTCAAGAAGCACCTTTACGAATATCTTTTCTGACAAAAAAGGTGACCTGTTCAATACGTATTTTAGCCGCTTTATATGATTTTTAATTACGATAGAAGACAGGCAAGTATTTGTGACACTTATGATGAATATTCAATATATTTCCCATCCCTAGTACTTGGTTATCTGTTTTCCAGTCAGCCATAGTGGTCTTATAATTGCAGCAGCCTTGGCAGAACAGTGTTATTTTCCACAAGCTCATGTGGGGAAGAGTTCAAAACACGTAGACGGACACTGGAGGTTCACGGTCAAGGTGAGAAGAAGGTGTAAATGAGACTCTGACTGAGCAGAGACCCTTCTAAATAGAAACTCTGTTTAAACTGTGCGTCAGAGTGTGTGAAACAGCACAGTAAGAGCTCTTGGAAATCTTCCCTGTGAGGTTTGTAGGTGAGTTTGATTGACTGTTTGTCAGGTGTCACTCATGCTGTTTGTTTGTTGTGTCCTTCTAGATGCCCCACCCATGGATCGGGAAGAGCTGTTTGTCCAGAAACTGCGGCAGTGCTGCGTGCTTTTCGACTTTGTGACGGATCCACTAAGCGATCTCAAGTACAAAGAGGTGAAGAGAGCCGGCCTGAATGAAATGGTGGAGTACATCACACACAACCGCGACGTTGTCACAGAGTCCATCTACCCTGAAGCTGTCATCATGGTGAGAATATCCACTGGGGATCCTCTGTTATGGCAGAAATCTAAATCATTATTATGTAACGTGAAAAGGAGTGGGCGACATGACCCAAATCTGAAGACTCTCTTATTATTTGCACAATGGCAATATAAAGATCATTCTATGATGAATATTTTACATAACTGTGGTGTTATGGATATCACAGCTGAGATTAAAAATACTAACCTGATTTGCAAGTAATATAAAGCATATTGAAAACAGCAAATGCAATAGAAAATTGGATTCAAACTACACGTTTTACAAAGTACAGAAATCAGAAAGAAAACAAACACAGCATCGTATTTACAGTTTGATTTACTTTGATTGTTATTAAGTAAAGTTTTACAAACTAATTTTGAGAGTCACATGAAATGATTGATTGCGGCTGGCCTCTCATCCATAATCAGCAATAATCCATAATCAGATTAATCCAAGTTTACAATACTCAGACCAATTTCATTGTACTGTCTTCGTTTTGGAGAAATCCCCACTTCCACCCCATTTCCTCCTTTTCCTCCTTTTACCAGGGGGAGCTATCGATACCTATCTGATCTCGGACCCCATTCCATGCTAATGGTCACCTTTATCAGGCTTGAGTTTCCACTGCAAAAGGGTGCCAATGGTACTAGTGGTTTTGGTAGGCGGGGTGTACGACAGTTTCAGTCAACATCATTCTCACATGAGGAAAGGTCAAAGTAAATCTGTATGGGTCGTTCACATAATATGAGAAGCACTTCTCACAAAACAGATGCTTTATACACGTTAATACTTGTGTATAAATGTTCATTACTAACCGTTCCATGAACATAATTTGATTATAACTGCAGATCATTGATAGCCAACTGTAACGTCTGCAATTATATTAAATAAATAAATAAATGCAACATATATGAACACATACAGCCCCTTACAGTCTCTGATATGTTACCAATTACAGAAAAACTACATACAACATACATTTAGTCCTTATTTGAGTTCAAAAACAACACGAAATATAGCCCACAATCAGTGCAAACCTCTCATCTGTGTCTTTAATCTTGACCAGCACATGTAACCGTCCATCATTCAGAGTTTATAATAGTCCAAAAGGCAATGATAAAAGTTAAACGTGGCAGTTCATGTTTTAGGTTGTTGAAAGAATCATTCGCTCCTTTCCTTTTTTTACGCGTCACTCTCGCGATTGTGTGTTTCTGAAAGGATTTGATGTCTGAAGCACTTTAATAATCACGCGCATGTTATTATCAGCTCAAGAAGTTTGTTATTTCAAATATAGATGCACAGCGAGCGATCGCGAGAAAGTGAAACCACTCACACTTTTAAACAGGCTCGTGGCTGTTCGTCAAGACGATGACAAGGTTTGTTTAAACTTGGGTCGACCATGGCTTGTTATTATATTTTGTTTTGTTGTTATTATGTTATTGATGTTTTATTACGGTGTAATGTTTCTGCTGTGTTTTTAAAAATGGCGGTTCCTTTGTTTTTATTCTCCTGCTTGTCTATGAGCTAGTGACGTATCTCTGTAAACCAATAGCGTTCAGCTGCGGATGTAGCTCCGCCTTTTGGTACCCTTTTGTTGGGCTAGGTACCCTTTGCAAAGGGTACCCAAACGGTGGTACGGTTCGCTTTTTGGTACCTTTTGACAGTGGAAACGGGGAAACTATTGGACTAATTAGTTATTAGCTTATCTTGAGTATGTTAAAACAACTTCTGTAAATCTTCAATTGACTTCAGTTTTCCTTTGGCTTAGTCCCTTTATTCATCAGAGGTCGCCACAGCAGAATGAACCGCCAACTTACCCAGCATATGTTTTAGGCAGCGGATGCCCTGCCAGCCGCAACCGAGTACTGTGAAATGTCCATACACACTCATTCACACACATACACTACAGCCAATTTAGTTCATTCAATTCCCCTATAGTGCATGTCTTTGAGCTGTGGGGGAAACTGGGACACCCGGAGAAAACCCATGCCAGCACAGGGAGAACATGCAAACTCCACACAGAAATGCCAATTGACCCAGTCGGGACTGGAACCAGCGACCTTTTTGCTGAGGCGACAGTGCTAAACACTGAGCCATGGTGCTGACTGGTCTTTTCATTTTAAATCATCAAAATAGGAGAAAAAAAGGCTTGCATATTTTTTGCTGTTGCTAGTTTGTATATACACACACACAAACATATTGTCCACTGCTTTTTAGAAATATTTCTTTCCTATATAACCCCTATGGATGTTAGTAAACTGACTTTCATCTGATCAGGAGTGAATAAGAGCAAACATGCTGAAAACATAGACCTTTACTCTGCCTGTCATCCTCTGTGACCAATCGACAGTAATGGCTTTTGCCTGACCAATGCAAAGGTGATTACTTGCCAGACCCGGGATAAAATCTAGTGTAAATTCACACCAGGGAATTTTGGGTAATTAGCTGTCATAAATCAAGACCCAGACACCTGCGTTTCCTCAGCCATCCATAATTCGGAGAGGATCTGCTGTGTCCCAGAGAGGGCTCAGCAGTGCAAATTAGCATTTTTTTTTTCAACTATGAATGATATTTGACTATTTTTATTTACATGCATCACTGTAATGATGCACACAAAAAATATTTTAGCTGCTCGTTCAAACTACCTATTTAAAATGAGCTGAGTCAACACAATTATTAAGTTTTTTTCAGGATAACTTGAATGGTTTCATGTTCAATCCACTTAAATTGGTAAATACAATTATTTGAACTTAATTGATTTGTGTTGGGACAACATGAAGGAATTGTGTGGAACCCAGCTTTTTTTTTACAGTGTACACTAACATAAACATTCAATTGAATAAATTTTTTTTCTATAGCGCTTTTACAATGTAGATTGTGTCAAAGCAGCTTCACAGAGAAGATTATAGTAAATTGAAACAGTCAGTTCAGTTTTCAGAGTTTAAGGTCAGTTTAGCTCTACAAATCCTGAACCATGCAAGCCAGTGGGGACAGCGGCGAGGAAAAAACTTCACCAATTGGCGAAAGTGAAGAATTAAAAAACCTCGAGAGAAACCAGGCTCAGTTGGGCACGACCATTTCTCCTATGGCCAAAGTCTTGCGCAGAGCTGCAGTCTAAGCGCTGAAGGCTGGAGAACGCTGGACGTCAGCGAAGACTTGAAGACAGTCTCATGCTCTCCACTCCTCCAAGACCACCACAGCAGCTGCTCAGGATACGGCCTGGTCCAGGATTATGGAAACCTTGGGATCATCTCATCGCTGGTCTTGGAACACATCAGTGGCACTGCATAGTCTCTGGGGGCCTCAGGATGAGTATCCCCAGGTGGAAATAGAGAATAAAGAGAATAATTAGCGTAGCTGCTGTTTATAGTGTATATAAACGAGATGCAGAAACCTGCGTGGAGCACGTTCATGCATCATACCACTATGTGAGGCATTGAATGTATGCTTAACTAAAAAGATAGGTCTTTAATCTAGTTTTGAACTGCGAGAGTGTGTCTGAGCCTCGGACGTTATCAGGAAGGCTATTCCAGAGTTTAGGAGCCATAAATGAGAATGATCGACCTCTTTTACTCGACTTTGCTATTCTAGGTACTACCAGAAGCCCTGAGTTTTGAGATCTTAAAGAGCGGGTGGGATTGTGAAGAGACAGGAGGTTGGTTAGATAAACAGGAGCTAGATCATTTAAAGCTTTATAGGTAAGAAGCAACGTAACAGAAACGAAACCAGCTGAATAGTGAATTGACTAACCTGCGAATTAAGTCAGACAGACAAGCAGATACAAATAAATTTGGATGCAAGTATATGGATGTGAACATATTCACTTACGATCAAGATAATTCAAAGTTTCCGCATGAGCAGTGGACAGTGAACAGTGGTTGTTAACAAAGAATAACGTACCTTGGAATGTCACGACTGACCAATCAGAATCAACAGACAGCCATCTAATATAATCATTTAACAAGCTACAGAATACATTTACATGAATACTCTGATTTTAATACGATTAAGAGTCTACCATCTAAACTGTGATTTTTGAGAACCTTAATCTGACTAAAATCATAATTAAACTAAACAGAAATGGAAGGAAGACGTGGAGTATTCATACCAATATCCAAACACAATAGCAGTCAATAATAATCATGGAGCTTTTGGGTTTCAGATACACACTGTCCTCTTACATCTCTCATCTTCGTGCTCTCATTAGACTCTCTCAGAGTGAGGAGTTGGTGAAAACCTCTCCCTCCCTCTCCTGTCTGGAGGTCTGAGTCCACCGAGTCTGAGGCTGTGGTCGAAACATTGCGTCATCCTCAGCACAGCCGCCCCTCTGCAGTAGCAACACTCCTGTCCTTTCTCTCAGCCATTTTGGGACACGAATAATAAGCAGCATCTTAAAGTACAAATGAAATCAAAACTAACCATATGTCATTTAGAAAAAATAAAGGGTTTGCCCTTAATTGCAATCTCTTGAAATGCACTTCATGTTTGTTTCCAGTTAAATTAGATTAGGTTTGTCTGAGGTATTGGGCGTGGCTAACGTACCTAACCCCGCCCCTCCAGCTGTCAGTTTTGACAAACAGAAATGGTGAGGATGAGGTGTCTGTTATAACTATCCTCAAACCCTTTTCCCCATCTATCTGAATGAAATGCCTATTTTTCTACAGCCAATCAGGTCACAGTAGAAAAAACAAGCCCCGCCCACTGTTTTCTCATTTAATATACTGATTCTCTGTGTCACAAGCTTTTACACTACCATTGGACAAAAAGTTGTTGTGATGACAAAATATTAAACCTGTAATGCCCATTTCTTTGTGGTATTTGTATTTATTCATTATATATTATATATTTTCAATTCATATTATATACATACATGTATACAGTGGACAGTTTCTTTGCTTGCATAATGACATGCAATGTTTGTTTCTTTTCAGTTTTCTGTAAACTTGTTCAGGACTCTGCCACCTTCTTCTAACCCCACGGGAGCAGAATTCGACCCTGAAGAGGATGAACCCACTCTGGAGGCAGCTTGGCCGCATCTTCAGGTGTGTGTGGAGCTTCATATAATCATAATACTTACTCTTAGTCCATTCCATCTTTTAGTTCATCCTATTACATCCCTGCAATATCACTTCTTCAAAATGGTTTTAAACTGTATAAATGTTGGTAGTCACTCTTTGTGGTTGCCCTGTCATTCACCTGTTTTTAAAGCAGCCATAGAATTAGTTGATGCACTGTTTAATAGTGGTGTTAATCTATATGGACTTTACGATCCAATCCAATTTTTGGAGTAGCAGTTTGATTCTGAAAAGAATCTTAAAATCTGTAAATATAACAAGCTTTGTTAAACTGAGAATATAAGGGGGAAAATGCTCATTGTTGCAATCTCACTAGTAAACGTGACCAATCAAATGCTGCTGTGTGTGCATATTAATGTCCCGGGTTTTGTAACAGTCAGTGTTCTATTTGGATTTACATATTTTTTTCTGTTGTCTTTTGATCAAACTAGATTTATATAAAAGGAGGAATCAATGCTGTTTGCGGCTCACGATATGCCATTACCATTAGGTATGGGCCGGTATAAGATTCTGACAGTATGATAACCTTAGATAAAAATATCAGTTTCACGATATCACGGTCTTGTGCTCACTGCTCTGAAATATATTCTTGTCTGGGTAAAAAACTAAAGATTTTTTCCCTTTTGAAAACAATATATTACATTATTTTGAAAGATTTATAATATTTTGGAGCAGTAAACACGGCAGGCTATACAATTCAGATGAATCATTGACTTCTGCTGTCTTCATTAGTTTCAAAAACATATTTCTTTATAATTTAAAACAGCATCTTTGGATATTTTTTCTGCTGGAGATACTGTTTTAAACTAAATTAAAAATGTAAATAAAAAAAACGTACACACAACTTTGGGATGGTATTAAAGAAAATTTTGGCTGTATTAAAACCTTGACGTTTCCAAACCACAGTATACCTTGAAAATGGTTATCGTCCCATGCCTAGTTACCATGTACTGAACTCTTATTTCTCAAATATGCCTAAAGGCCCTGATATACTTTAAATAAAATAAAAAACATTTGAAACTAAATCTGGCCTACACCAAGTTTTTTTTGAGTTTGTTTCGGCCAATTATTCAATTATGCATAGGTGCATCCTCTTTTTTTTTTATTTATCCCACTTTTAAAGGTACGTTCACACCAGACATGGGTCATCAAGTGCGAGTGATTTACATGTTAAGTCAATGCAAAGATGCAATTAGTCATCCGGCGGTGATATACACTCAAATGAGCTGGCACGGATGACACCAATCGAGCGAATGAGGCAGTGCAAATTGAGCATTTTGGTCATTTGATGCGCTTAAAGCTGCGGTCACACTTGGCTTTTCCTCCCATAGACTTCCATTCATACGCACACGAATACGTCAGACCGGAAACGCGGGGTCATGCGTTAAGTTTCGCAGGTTGCTGCGGTGCAAAGTTCAAGCTTGGTGAACTCTGACCTGCGAAATCGCATCACTTGGCTGCATGAGACCAATCAAGGATTAAAACACGACCTCTCTGGACCGAAATATAAAACATGAAGCAATCGCTCGCTTTTTTAAATGTCTAATAAGCTTGTTTAATCCCACCCCTTTTCGCAGCGCCGTACGACAGAATTTCGGACAAACAAAGCCCGGTGTGACCGTAGCTTAATGCACAAATCGCTCTAGTTAGGTGATCTGAACTTTAGCAGACATTTGCGCCACGTTTACCAATCAGGAGGTGTGTGGTTATGATGTAGCGCCTGCAGTTGGTGTCCCAAGGGAAAATCTTCCCACTGACACAGGACCATAGCTCATCAAACTGTGATCAGATCAGTTGAAAGCACTGCTGAAAGTGTTCGTCATCCAGACACCGCTTCTGGAGGAGTTGATGAAGTCAGAGCTGGTTGCACCTCTGGAGGATCCAGACACAGTGCCAAATGAATCTACGCTGTGTTTCAGCATTCCTAAAGCATGTAAAGCACAGCTACTCTCTTAGGAAAATCCATGTTAGCCATTTAGCAACAAAACTGAAGTCACTAGGCAGACTGGCGCCAATCTGTGTCTATTGTGAAGTAAAATTAGACGCACTAATGAAGCTAGTAAACTCAATGTTTATGCATCTAATTATGCTCAAATTATTCAATTTATCTTTATCTCTATAGTGCTTTTACTATGTAGATTGTCAAAGCAGCTTAACATCAAAGTTCTTGTAAATCAAAACTGTCAGTCCAGTTTTCAGAGTTAAAGTTCAGTTTAGTTCAGTTCAGTGTGGTTTCATTTTCACTGCTGAATGTTCAAACACTGAAGAGCAAATCCATCGATGTGCAGCTCCACAAGTCCCAACCAAGCAAGCCACTGGCGAGAAACAAACTTCACCAATTGACAAAAGTGAAGGAAAAAAAAACCACGAGAGAAACCAGGCTCAGTTGTGTGTGAAAATGTGATTATTTCCAAAAATGTGAATAAATATGATAACTGACTTCCATTAGTGTGCTATATTAATCTTCTCAAGGATGAACTTTTTAGCTTTGCCACAATGCTGAAGTTGAAGTCAAGTTCAGAGCTCTGATTTCACTGGTCACAGAGTATTTGAGTGACTTTAGTTTCCTGCCAGTGAAACCATTCAGTGGGTTTTAGAACAAAGTGTCTTTTTTAAACGATTAAAAATGCAAGAACTGACAGCATTTATTGTGTTGGTGGCAAAAAGGACCTGACAGATCAATTAATCATTCATTTACTATTGATCTGCTCATTTTCCTCTCCTTATCCATTCTTCAGCTGGTGTACGAATTCTTCTTACGATTCCTGGAGTCACCCGATTTCCAGCCCAACATTGCCAAAAAATACATCGACCAAAAGTTTGTACTGTCGGTAAGTGTTCTGTCTTCTGACCTTTTGTCTACATCACGGTTTGTCCTCACCTCACACTATCAGTAGAAGACACGCATTCCCTCTGCTGTGTGTATGAGTGAGGAAACTGAGGGCCAGCTGCTGTTACAGCTTTTACAAGCATGTCCAATGCAGAGATCAGCACTTCAGTCTGGGTAGAATACTAAATCCAGTTTAAAGCAGAAGTGTATCGCTGTGCCAGCATCTCGCTGTATAGAATTTTTTCATTAAATATATGTCCATCCACCTGTTTTAATGCGCTTTTTAAAATGTTGCATAACAATGCTGGATAGAATAGACAAGTAGCATACAATTACTAATTAAAGCACATGGGTATGTATGCACTTAAGTCTAATTTATTTATTTTGATTAAATATATATATACTACCTAGCAAAAGTCTTGTCGTGGATCACAATTGGAATAGCAACAAATAATAACTTGACTTCTAGTTGCTCATTTAAAAAAAGTGTCAGCAGATGGATTTTTCTAATGAATCATCTGTTGATCTGCATCCCAATCATCACAAATACTACAGAAGACCAACTGGAACCCACATGGATCCAAGATTCTCGCAGCATTCAGTCAAGTTTGGTGAAGGAAAAATCATGGTTTGGGGTAACATTCAGTATGGGGGTGTGCGAGAGATCTGCAGAGTGGATGGCAACATTAACAACTTGAGGTATCAAGACATTTGTGCTGCCCATTACATTACAAACCACAGGAGAGGGCAAATTCTTCAGCAGGATAGCGCTGCTCATACTTCAGCCTCCACATCAGAGTTCTTGAAAGCAAAGAAGGTCAAGGTGCTCCAGGATTGGCCAGCCCAGTCACTAGATATGAACATTATTGAACATGTCTTGGGTAGGAAGGAGGAGGCGTTGAAGATGAATCCAAAGAATCTTGATGAACTCTGGGAGTCCTGCAAGAAAGCTTTCTTTCCCATTCCAGATGACTTTATTAATCAGTGATTTGAGTCATTGCAGAGATGTATGGATGCAGTCCTCCAAGCTCATGATGGAGTCAGACACAATATTCATTCTGTTTCCACTGCAGCATGACCACATATTCTATACTGGACATTATTTCTGTTAAGTGACAAGACTTTTGTCTGAGCAAACTCAGACCTTACTGTCCTAATTAAATCATTAAAAATCAAGGCATGATTATATTTTATTTTGGTAAAATAAGCGTAATCTAGAGGTCTTTGCCTTTCATATAAGCCACTTCTGATACCAAATGATCAACTAGAAGTCAAGTTATTATTTGCTGTTCCTAAATCTTGGATAGGTGACAAGACTTTTTTTGTTAGATAGTGTATTTGTTTCTGCAGTTGTAAAAAATTTACTTTTTTATTTTTTAAGCAACCTAAATGTCGTCTTGTTCTCGTTCCAAATCCTGGTAAGATGTAAAGGATTTGTTAACAAGTAAATATATTTATTTCAGGTCTACAATCTGATCAAAAATTCATGCAGATCAAACTCTGCCAGAACAGTTTTTAGTTTCTATGAACACTCTTCATTCTGATTGAGCTCCACTTAATGGATATAAACAGGTTGTTCAGATCTGACATTGAATCTCAGAAAGCATTTAATAATTGCGATAATAATGGCTAAGGTTTACCTTTTTTCCTTTTCAGCTTCTGGAGCTTTTTGACAGCGAAGACCCCAGAGAGCGGGACTTCCTGAAAACCATCCTGCACAGGATCTATGGAAAGTTCCTGGGGCTGAGAGCGTACATCCGTAGACAGATCAACAATATATTCTACAGGCAAGCTGTCAACTAATCCACCTCCGCATAGGCTCCTTCAGCTTGAAAAATGTCCTCATTCATAAACTTTGTAATGGTAGATGAAGAACTTGTGTGCTCTTAACTCTTTCTTTACTCTACATGGTGTCTGCGTGGTCTTTAACATCTCTTAAATGTCAAAAAAAAAAAATGTAGGGATTAAAAAAAGTCTTAAATTGACTGAATTATTGTCTTGTAGGTCTTAAATCATTTTAAATCAGTCTTAATTTTCCTTTATGTAAAGTTACTTAATCGATCCAACACATGTCCGATACCAATAGATCTCAATAATACATCAAAAATCTTTAATAATATTATAACAGTCTATTGAGCATACAGTTAGCTTATTAAGGTTTTAAAGACTTTTTTTGTAAGTTGTGTTAAGTTGCATGCAAACAATTTTGCTTGATTTGACACATTATTTAAAATATGTAGCTAGGAAATAACTAATTAGAATTCGTTTCTTGATGGGGCAAGTAAAAAAAAAAATTCTGCATCGCCATTATAAAAATTCCTTCGCTTTAAGCCCTGTACAAGTTTGAATATTCATTCTTGATGGTTTTAAAAGGTCTTAAAATATCTTATATTTTACTTGGGGAAACCTGCAGAAAACCCCTGCTTTTATTGAAGAACTCATCAATTAAGAGACAATGCTATCTAGCCATCGAAACGTTTTTACGACAATCTGTGTTTTATTTATATTAAAGTAAGGCAAACCAATATAAAAATTTGGTTGCATTTTTGTTGCATGTATTTAAGTGGGGATAAAACATGAACACATGAAGGTAGATTGAAATGCTTTTGTTTAAAACAGGGTTCATGCTGTCATGGAAAACCTGGAAAGGTCATGGAATTTTGACATGGCATTTTCCAGGCCTGTTGTATGGCGCTGCGAAAAGGGGTGGTATTAAACCAAATGATTGTCCGCAGGGTTTTAAAGTCTTAAAATGTTCAAAAACTAAATTTTAGGCCCTAAAAAGTCTTAGGCCCAATCCCATATGTCATCATTCTATTTTTGTACCCCTTCCCCTTGGCCCTTAAAACAGAGTATGAAGGGGAAGGGCTTCAAAATTTACCCCTAAGAAATGGGACACTATTATAGTACCTGCACACATCATCATATGTCATCACGATCTCTTGCTTCAAATGAGATTGACGATCGTGACTGCTGTAGTTTTTCCAGTTGTGTTATTTCTTGGTATTTATCTTCAGGAAATCACTGAAGTCATGTATTAGGTTATCATAACCATATAATGTGGCAATAAGATCAGAACTGTACTGTGCATTTAGACCATTGCCATATTTATCTATGTAAACACAAGAAAACAGCATTTTTGTTTAAAAACAAAATTTGTTAAACAATTTTTTAACATGATGTTAAAACACGAACGCGGTTATGAAAATATTAAAACATATCTTTGTTTGTTGTAAAAATTCAGAATAATGACAAAAAAAATACTAATTTGTGCATCTCCTGACTTCCGTGTTCAGCCATGCTGCCGTTGTAGCTGGTGTATTCTGGAAAATTTTTGTACCCCTTGGTTTCGAGTGTGGTCCTGGAAAATCTCCATTTCAAGGGGTATCTAGTCCTTGTCCCAATTCTCTTAAGCTTACAGGCGTAGGGCTAAGGGCAAGGCTAAGTGCTAAGTTAAAGTCACAAAAATACTGTCTTGTACTGTAGGTCTTAAATCATTTTTAAATGGGTCTTAATTTTAAAAGACGTTGAAGTAAAGTTTGGGCCGACATCTATACAATCCCTGACAATAATTTTTTTTATATATATTCAAGCTTTTTATATTGTAAAGCTTTTATTTTATAACATATGTTAGATGTTTTACAGCAAATTCTCTTAATTAAATTCTCTAATCAGGAAAAAGAAAAAAAAAAACTACATTTTTAGTAAAAACTTAAAGCATTTACACTTTCTTATGATAATAACAGCAAATATCCCTTTACGTAATCTTCCATTTTCACAAAAAACAGAAATACTTTACAGAAGTAAGTGAGAGTAAATATATTTATAAATGGGTATGGAACTTAAGGTCTTATAACAGAAACGCATTAGGTTGAATATGAGTTATACTCTATTCATTTTGACCAAAATTAAACACATACACATCAAATGCATCATTCATGTAGTTTTCTTCATAATAAATATTTTTTTAACAATGTTAAACTTGTCATTAAAATAAAAAAAAAGTTTATACAACTAGAGTTTCCATCTTTTGGCATTAAAATATGTGGTTAAGAATTAGCTACACTTGGTTTTTTCCAATTTCATTAGTCTAACCGGGCCATTACAAAAAATCCTTAGTGTTTAGCCTCGTATAAGTCTAAAATCTTATTCATTATGGTCTTAAAGTCTTAAATTAGACTTGATTAAACCTGCATAATCCCTGTTTTAACAAACACTGGTAAGGAAAGGTTAAGAGTAAGTCTGTCTGTCTTCAGCTGAGTTTGGCAATTGTGAGAAAAGGTGGGAAACTCTTCTAGATTTTATCCATTGACTGGATGTCCTTGATCTCTCATTGTAGGTTTATATACGAGACGGAGCATCACAATGGGATTGCGGAGCTCTTAGAAATCTTAGGAAGGTGAGTGTGAACACTGTCAGTGTTGCCATGACAAACCTGAGAGGAGGTCTTTCTCTCTCTGAGCGAAACTGAAAGTGACCGTCTCACGTTCTTCCTACAGCATAATTAATGGCTTTGCTCTGCCACTGAAAGAGGAGCACAAGATGTTCCTGATCAGAGTGTTACTGCCTTTACACAAAGTCAAGTCTCTCAGCGTCTATCACCCACAGGTACGTCACAGGACCACGCTCTTCTCAAGATGATTGTTTTGTTGAGGACTTTGATGTAGGGGAGATTGCTTTCACTGTAGGGGTGGGTGGTTGTAAACGTCAAACACTTTGTTGTAAACGTCACAGTGGCCTCAACTTGTATTAATTGTTCAATTTTGAAAAACTCCAAAAATTATTATTATTATTGAGTTGTGATTTCATTACTGAAACTTTTATCACTGTATTTATCATTTATCACAATATCGACCTAAGATAAAAATGGTTAATTCAGCAGGTATAATAAGCAAAAAATACTTGGTGTACTGGTTTATTGCTGTGCATGTTCGGAGTAAACAAACAAAAAAAATTAATACAAAATGATTATAAAATAATAGGTCACACTTTATGATAAGGTCTCTTTAGTAATTGTTAGTTAATGCATTTTTTAAAAATATTATTTATTGTGTTTAAAGCTTTTGTCATGATGCTATTTCTGTGTCTCAGAGTCATTCAGAAATTATTATTAAATGCTGGATTAATGCACAAGAGAGTTTTTATTACAACAGTTTTGCAAACACCTTTTATACCATTTCAGATATGTTTTTGTGCATGCTGTATAAGTGCACATACATTGTTTACCCATAGTGTTTACATGGTCATAATACAGCAAGTGATACAAGCATTTATTTTGGGCTAGCTTTTGCAGCTAGACATTGCTTTACAATACGCTTATTTCACGCGGCCGCCATTTTAAAGAACCAAAGTGAGGCTGCGGTGGGAAGAAACCCGGAAGTATAGGACCAGCACTGTAAACATTGCAGTAACATGCTGTGGAATATAAACCTCCAGCTATTGCCGAGATTTCAAAATGCAGAAATGGTGTAAACCACTTTAATATCATTCAGTTAAGTTTAATTTAAACAATTAAAAGCAATTTAGCATCAAATAACATCACAATCTCTTTAAGAGTAATATGCTCAAGTGTCCTCATAGGCTTCAGATCATGGCAGCAGGTAAACAACGTGGGGACGCTTCCCTGTTTCAGTCTATGCAACCTGGTGAGCAATAAAACACTGCAGTCCTCTGTAGCACATCCTCGTGTTGTCTGTAATAGTGTTGTCCCGGTACTGAAGTTTTAAAACCGTCTATTTCCCGCTAAGTTAACATTGAAGCACCGCTGAGCGCGGATGACTTGACTGATCTTCACGGCTGCTTCGCGCTCCAGTCTCCGTGTATCTGTGTTTGCACTCAGTTTACCGCTCTTCACCCAGTGCAAACACAGATATACGGAGACTGGAGCGCGAGCGTGAAGCAGCCATGTAGATCAGTCGAGTCATTAAGCAGATCGCTCGGCTCATCTGTGTTTGTGCTCGGTAAACAGCAGAGGGTAAACTGATGACCTTCTCGGCCAATCACAAGCATTTCTGTTGAGCACGTGATCACAATGGCAAATCAGCGCTGTTTTAAGAAATCCATCAACAGTGCCTTAAATGTTGGCAGGAAATTGACGGTTTTTCTTTTAATTCAGTATCGTGACAAGTCTAATATTGTGAAAGAATTAGTATATTAACTCGAGTTTGATAAAAGGCGTCTAAAACGTGTGTTTGGGAAAGAAAACGTTAGCTAACTAGTGCCATTTCCCTTAACTTTGCTGAAAATGAGCTCATATGTCCCTTTTTATTTTCACTATTCATTCAGAGAGGATCTTCAGGTCACTCGAAAGGCGGTGAAATTATAAATTTATGTCATTTTCTTTTCGCTGATAAGATATACAGCCAAGTACACAACGGTCCAATGTAACTTCCAATGATACTTCCGGGTTTCTTCCCACCACAGCCTCAATTTCGCTTTTAAAAATGGCGGCAGCGTGAAATCAGTCCATGTCCTTGATGGGTGAACATTAGCCACTGGGGGAGTGTCTTTTGTCTTTCCAGGTGTGAATTATTCATGACCAGTCACTCCGATGCATATAGCTAATATATGCCCCAAAATCACCTCAGACCCCCAGAGGGTTAAAATCAACAGTGAGAAATATGATTAGTATGATTAATAAAACTTAGCTCAGGCTATTTCTGTATCTGAATCTTTGCGTCAGTGCGATGTCTGTGTGAGTGACTTTTGTTTGTGTGCTTCAGTGCTGCACATTGATTGAAACACTGCGTTATTTGAGAGGTAGTTGTTTATATTGTGGCTTTTCTTAAGTAAAAAAGTGGATTTATTGCTTTTGCTTTATAGTGAACGTAAAGGCATTGAAATATATATTTACTCCCACTAACCATTCTGGCAGGTCGAGATTTTGTTAGCCCGACTGTCAAAAGCAAAGTCCCGGGATGTTACTGGATTTTGCGAGCCCTGGCTTTCCTTCTGTTGAACACGCATTAAGATCATTTGAAGAATGCCATTGACATCCATAGTAGTAAAAATATTGCAACAGAAACCAAACTGTTAAACATATTCTTGTGGAGTGCCCCATTTTTAATGTTATCAGACAACAATTTTTATCTGGACAAACTTTAAATGAAATATGTTTAAAATCCGAATCCATCTAAAATTGTACAGTTTTTATCAAAAGGAAACCTTAAACTGTTTTAGATTTCTATCTTATATATTATCATTATTTATGTATTTTACCTTGTATATTAATTATTGCTGTTGATTACTTTTAATTGTTAGAATATTTTAATTATTATAGAAAATTGGTATTTATAAAACATGCTAAAATTGATCTATTTTTATTTTTTGCCATGACATAGCCATAGAAGCTGAAATGGCAATAAAATCAAAACTCTCTCTCTCTCCATAGTAGTAAAAACAAATACTGTCGGTGCCTATGGCATAGTGGAAAGTTCCCATGTTGATCCTTCCCCTCTCTCTGCTCCCCACACTTTCCTGTGAATTCTCTCTACTGTCTTGTCAAAATAAAGGTGAAAAACCCTAAAAAAAATTATATATATATAAAAAAAAATACAATGGAAGTCATGGGCTACCGGTTTCCAACATTTTTAAGGTAATATCTTGTGTGTTCATCAGAAGAAAAGAAGCTCAAACACATTTAAAACAAGTGAGAAAATGTTAATTTTTCAGCACATTGAAAGCTGATATCTAACACCGATTAAGATGTTCTTTAACAGTTTAAGATAAATGTGTACAGTTCAGTCTATTCTGTTTTGTTTGACAGTGGAACAAGAGCAAAAAACCAAAAGTTTTACTGAGCATACAGCTTTTTGCTAACAAACTATTATACATAGTCTTCTACATGGTGATATTTCAAAAAAGCTCACTTTATTCTGCATATCACCCACTCCTGCTTTACTGTTTCTAAAGTCCAGACTGTATGGATTAAGCGTGATATGTACGATGTTTTGCGCATTAATATTAATAGGATAAATAGGACCAGTGACTGTGTCAATCACTCTATTGTCATTATCGTAATGTTTTTTTGGAAAAAAGTAATTTCCTGTGTTTTCAGCTGGCTTACTGTGTGGTGCAGTTTTTGGAAAAGGACAGCAGCCTCACTGAACCTGTAAGATTTACAACCCTGGCAATGCTTTCTTCCTGTCACTATTATTAACCGCTCTTTCAAGTCTTTTCTGTATGAATTCTCTATTCACAATGAACTTGCCGAGATGGCTTTCTCAGCTATTTGCCTTCCTCTTTTTGTTCTAAGGTGATTATGGGCCTGCTGAAGTTCTGGCCCAAGACACACAGTCCTAAAGAGGTGATGTTTCTGAATGAGCTGGAAGAAATCTTGGATGTCATCGAGCCCTCTGAGTTTGTTAAAGTTATGGAGCCTCTGTTTAGGCAGCTGGCCAAGTGTGTATCCAGTCCACACTTTCAGGTATGACATAAAAGATCTTGCTCTATCATTAACCCTTTACAGATGTAGAATATCGCTAAAGTGACATTAAGAAAAAAAAACTCTCGCATTTTTAGATTCTTGATCATTCTAATGTGTTTATATTTTATAATTTTTCTATGTTGAATCCTTGTAGTTTATTGCATGTTTGATTTTCTGTTTTTTTTGTAGCGTTTGGGTTTTTGAAATGCACATTATAAATAAAATGAATTATTATTATGAAATTAGTTTCAATTTAGAGGACCAATGGTTTACCATAGCATATGCATCAGTGTTAAAAGAAAAACTTATAGCATAGAGTGGTGTGAAAAAGTGGTTATCCCCTTACTGACTTATTATTTTTTAATGGCGCTTTATAACATTTTTCAGACTGGCAGATCTCTATATTCTTTCAATATTTCATTTCAATAATATCAAGCTTTTGAGGATCTTTTGGTCTACTTCAGAAATTAACCCGAAAATAAATGAAAGACATTTAGCAAATTATAATTTGGAAACCAGGCATGATCAGACGGTCTATACCAGATGTCGAATTGGACATTCTAGGTTGACACATTCATATTTATTAATTAACGAAGAATCACCTAAATGTAATAACTGCCAGACTGCTCTCACCATCAAACATATTTTGTTGGAATGTAGAAGTTTAAATTCCATTAGACAGGATTTTTATAAGGAGAGCACTTTATTAGACATTTTTAAAAAGGTTCCACCAGGAAGAGTTTTACATTTTTTTTTATCAAAAAAAGAACTGAAAAATCATATTTAACTTTGAAAAATTTATTTTTGTAAATTTTATCTATTTATATTTTATATATTTGTCAAGTAATTTATTTATTTATTTGTTTTATATAATACGAATTTGTTTTTATCATGTAATAGTTTAATGTATATCCATTTGGCCACGAAATAGCCATAAATTACTGATGTGGCAATAAATATGTAATAAATAAATAAATTTGGTCTACTTCACTTTGTCAGGCAGGTCCTATTTAAGTGATTTTCTTGATTGCAAACAGGTGTGGCAGTAATTAGGCCTGGCTGTGGCTAGAGAAATTAAACTCAAGTGTGATAAACCAGAGTTAAGTTATGTTAGCAGGGGAACAAACACTTTTTCACACTGGGTTATGTAGTTTTGTAATTTGTTTTTCTTTTAATTAAAACTTTAGTTTAAAAGCTGTATTATTAAAAAATGTTACCTTTGACATATTGAATTTGTGTATATTTAATAATATTTAAAGTGTGACACGCATGCAAAAACATGAGAAATCAGTAAGGGGGCAAAAACTTTTTCACACCGCTGTATGTTTTAAATTTGGGTTCCTTTTGGAGTTTAGAAATGTTTGGGTCACAATTTTACAATAAGAATTCATTGTTAGAATAAGAGTTCATGTTAGACGATGTATTTACTGATATGAACAAAGAATCAACAATACTTGTACAGCATTTAATTATCATAGTTCAACATTTACTAATGCATTCAAATCCAAAGTTGTCTTTGTTAAGATTAGTTAATGTAAGTTAAGAACTAACAATGTGTGGCTTCATTTTCTACTAACATTAACAAAGCTGAATAAACACTGTAGGAAACGTATTGTTGATTGTTTGATCATGTTTGGAAACGCACTAACCAACATTAACTAATGGAACCTTGTTATAAAGCATAGCTGGACTTTGATTTGATTTGATGAAGTAAATGGCAGAGTTCATTAACTAATTGTAACTGATTCGGCGTTTCATTTGTATGCGTGTTAATATCACAGAATGGCAATAGACATGCTAATTGTTTATAATAATTTGCTAAAAAGGGTTTATGAGTATGTGTTGTGCTTTATCTGACAGCCAGTGAAGCAGTCAGCGGACTTGTTTTCTTTTTTTTCCTCTCTTTTAACTGTGTATATCAGTCAGATATTTTATTAGCAACAAAATGGCATGCACGGTCTGATTTTAAAAAAGTGCATGAGATGAAATGATGCATTAAATGCGATATGACAAATACAACAGAGTCTGGGAAAGAGTGTGTGATTTTTTTAAAATGGAAACTCTGTAGCATGTTTGTGTGTGGAAGTCATTGTTCTGTGATGGTCATGTGTGTTTCAGGTCGCTGAAAGAGCATTGTATTACTGGAACAATGAGTACATCATGAGCCTGATCAGCGACAATGCCGCCAAGATCCTCCCCATCATGTTTCCAGCTCTCTACAAGAACTCCAAGAGCCACTGGAACAAGTACTTGCTTATTACACTTTATTTCTGAAGTAGTCTCCCTTGATAAGAGTTAAGCCTCTGGGTTTTCAGAAATCACAATCACGCTTGTTCTCCATTTGGTAATAATTTGTACTTATTTTTTCAGGAAAATCATTTTTCAAAATTTAGATTTTGCATTTTGAGAGGATTTGGTTAAAAACTATATTTATGCCGCGATTAATATTATTGTTTAACTATTTTTAAATCACTGCAGTATTTCTAAGTAGATTAGAGACTCTCCCATTCAAATACAACTAGATTAGCACAATCTGGTTGAAAGAGAAAAGAAAAACCTGCGTAATGTCATGGTGTAACCATTAGATGCATTTATAGCTCTCTATAAAACAGCTTGTGAACTCCTAATGTTTTTTTCAACATAATTAAGATTGTTTTTTAAGTTATAGGTGTTTGTGAGTGTGTTTATTTCAGTCTTTTTGTTTGTGTCACAATTTCACATCATTTTTAATGAACAGTGACTGAATTTTTGAGTGGATTTCACATATTGTCAAAGCATTGCTCTGTATTGCAGGTACAGTTTTTATAGGTGTGTTTGTGTGTAAATGGATGTATCACACTCTTTTTGTTTAGGAGGGCCACCCCTTCACTGCTAAATACTTTTTTCTGTATGTTGATTGATTTGTAGATTGTACACACACTTGTAGATAGTTTTTTTTGGTAAATATCCCTTGGTCAATCACTTTTGACAGAGGTGTACAACTGTGACTATATATTTTATACACACTTTGCCTGCTTGAATATTTCCCCCAGTTTTTTGTTATGTGTACATTGTAAAAGCCCAAAAGTCACACAGTTTCGTACTGTTCTGAAAAAAAAACAAAAAAAAAAAACAAACATTTTTCAGACAGAAGTGACCGAGGAGACCCAGAGGTTTAAAACCAATTCAATTCAATTCACCTTTATTTGTATAGCGCTTATACAATGTAGATTGTGTCAAAGCAGCTTCACATAAAAGGTCATAGTAAATAGGAACAGTGTAGTTCAGTTTGTAGTGTTTAAGTTCAGTTCAGTTTAGCTCAGTTCAGTGTGGTTTAATAATCACTACTGAGAGTCCAAACACTGAAGAGCAAATCCATCGATGAGCAGCTCTATAGATCCCGAACCATGCAGGCCAGTGGCGACAGCGGAGAGGGAAAAAAACTTCACTAATTGGTGAAAGTGAAGAAAAAAAAATCATATGTGACTTAAGACGAAACAACTTATGTTGAAAAAGTATATTTTTTTACATCGTATATATCCAAATTGTAGATTTTTATTTCTTGCTAGTAATCATTTGAATATTAAGTAAAGGTCATGTTCCACGAAGAAACTATTTTCCTGCTGTAAATATATATAAGCTAAATTTTTGCACTTCATATAGACCATTTTAACGGTATGATTATTTATTTATTTATTTATTTTTAGAACTCTCAGAGTCTGTATTTTCCAAATATTGTCCTTTCAAAGTATACCGTGGGGAAAAAAGTATTGAACACATCACCAATTTCTCAGGAAACCTATTTCTAAAGATGCTGTTGATGTGAAATTTTCACTAGATGTTGGTAACAACCAAATAAATCCATATATGCAAAGAAAACAAATTTATTAGTTTACAAATGAAGTTATGAGTAATAAAATGAAATGAAACGGGCAAAAAGTATTGAACACATGAAGTAAAGGGAGGTTTAGAAAGGGAAGTGAAAGCCCAGACACCAGCTGAAATCTCTCTTCAGCAACCCTCTGCCCTTCCTCAGTGTAAATGAATATCAGCTGCTTCAGTCCAACATCTAAATTAGCAAGAGGATGATGAAGATGAAACCAAAGTAGACATTTCAGCAAGACAATGATCCAAAACGCAGCCAAGGAGACTTTCAAATGCTTTCAGAGAAAGAAAATAAAGCGGTAGAATGGCCCAGCCAATCACCTGACCCGAAATAAATGGAAAATACAAAATGAAGCTCAGATTTGATAGACGAGACCCACAGAAGCATCAAGATTGACACTGTTGAAGTCTGTGAGAAACTCACACCTGAGCAATGCATGTGACTTCATTCTCCATATGTTCAGTATTTTCTCCTTGTGTCATTCCATTGTTTTTACACAACTCATTTTTCAGATTTGTTTTGTTATATTTTTATGTTTGTGTTTGGGTTTTTACCAAAATTTTATTCAATTCCATGTTAATAAGAAATGGTATTCCCAGGAAAAAACATGATGTGTTCATTACTTATTTTCCCCGCTGTACATCAATGGAAAGCCTATTTATTCAGCTTTCTGGTGTTATGTATAAATCTCTTGGTTTTGTGGTGGAGGGCCACATATCATCTTCAAAAGCTAATTGTTTTTCTTCTTGTGAAAACAAACCAAAAAAAAAAGATTTGTTCAAAAGTGTGTAATAATAATGCTGTTTCTTTCTGCAGGACAATCCATGGGCTTATCTACAATGCTCTAAAGCTCTTTATGGAAATGAACCAGAAACTGTTTGATGACTGCACTCAGCAGTACAAGGCCGAGAAGCAGAAGTAAGTCAGAAATGGAGAATATGAGGAGGGATAGGAGACTGAATGTGACGCAGTTTGTTTATTTATGAGAAGCAGTTTTTATGTACTGTATCAACAAAGTGAAAGTACAGTTTAGGCATCATGTTTGATTCAGACTTGTCCAGAGATGATGTCTAGGTAGATGGTTCTCCAGATTTTGGGGCCTGGTCAAAACAGCAGTGTTTATTTCACTAACGAAAATGATGAAGTAAAATATTCCTTGACGATATTTTTTAAAACTAAAACAAGATGAAGAGTTTATCATTAGATACTAACTCAATACATCGATATGCTATTTCGTTGATGAAAAAAGACAAGACTAAAATGTAATGAGATAAAAAGCAACCAACATTGTTTTTGTTATAATTCACCACATTGTTATGTACAGGTGAATGTCTAAATCTTAAATGAGAAGAAAAGTCTGATGTGGGCATAATATTGTAGGTTTGGCCAGAGTAGATTGATTGTAAGGTTAAATAATAAAAATCTTAATGCTCATGTTATATATCCATGCAGTGCTTCCCACACATAGACTTTACTTGAGTGGGCAGCCCAGGTATATTAACGGCCACCCAAGTATATTTAGAGACACCTTTTTTACTATTATTATCATCCTTTACACTTAATATAGCCGCTCAATATAAACTAACATCTGCGAATCATTATGTAGTGGAAATCTTCTCTTTTTTTACCCGTTTTATAATGCTCATTCTGTGTGCGTGAGAACTGTCAACACTCCCACAGAAAGTCTCATGTGCGCTGCAGACCCACAGATAGCTGCACCTTTTTACGTCCGGCGGGCATTTCTTAATCTACTTAATCTAAAATGTTCGGGATTTGGTTTTGCTTTCGTTTTCTAAGCTGTCGTTAATTTTGTACGCACAGCCGTGAGAGAGACATTAAATAATTAATTCTTTAATGTAAACAACTCAAAAAAAACTTTACTAATACTCGTAGAGGATGAAATTACACCTAAATTGGCTGCAGAATATGTGCACAACATTAGAATTGGGTAATCAACTCATTTGTCTTATTAAAATAATCTAAACATTTTATTCTTGTAATTATTATAATTTTTTTTAGAGATATTGTCTGCTTTTATTTCTTTTTTTTCTGTCATTTATTTCTCATTTGCTGCATATTTTTATTAGTTTGATATTAATATTTTGCATACTTTATACATCTAAAATACTTTGGCAATACTGTACAAAATGTCATGCCAATAAAGCAACCTGAACATCAATTAGAGATGGAGAAGCAGATTTTAGCCGTCAGAGGGTGCACATGTCTCCTGAATAGCATAAAAGAGAAATATGGAATTTTTTCACTAGACTAGTGTCTTTTTTTTTTTACTTGAACCCAAGAAAAAGTTAAAAATAGATAATAATAATAATTATAATAATAGTGTTAAAAATCTAATTATGTTTTGTTTGTCGCATATAGTTAACCAGTGTTTCCTCTAGGATATCTTCCAGCTGTGGCGGCAGGCCTTTTTTTTACACAGATCTACCAACTACCTGTGGCGCTATTTCAATGACAAATGTCGTGAGCGCAGTATCAGAAGTCGAGATCGCATTTATGTAATAGCCTACGAGCATGTGAATCTCTTTGCTTGCGCGCTGATTTCCTCTGCTCGTGCACAAAACTTCTTGCACGCCCCCTCAAGTATAAGCCACTTCAAGAGTGCGCAGGTCTTCTTGTGCGCTCTCAAATAAACGCTGCTGAGGTGCGATTTAGTGCGTTTATGTACGAGTATGTCTCCAACATTTATTAGATTTTCTAAGAATATTTATGAATGCCTCCGGTATTAATGTGTCCTGAAATAAAGTAAAACGGTTATACGTCGTGTTTGCTGGCCTCATGCATCCCGCACCTGGAACAGCACTACTACGGTTACAGAAAAGTTTGCGCTGTTATTATTCACTTACCTTTTTATACATTTTGGTGCGATTATCACCTGCTATTAAAAAGTGAAATGTTTTGAATGAGAAGCTTTAATGTATCCGTGGCCGGATGAATCTTGGCGTGGCGCCTCGCCATTGAAGAATGAATGTAGCAGAAATCATGGTTAACTATTTATGTGCTGCTAGTAAGTATAAGTATAGCAAGTATATTTCAAATCTGTGGGAAGCACTGCCCTTAATGAATGCTTGTCTAAATTGCTGGGACTTTTTAGTCGACTAAAACTATGATCCTAAATCAAAACTAAAATCAAAAATTGCAGCCAAAATGAACACCGCTAAACAGGATTTATTAGGACATTTGGTTGTGTTTGACCTAAGCTTTTGGCAAATTGTGTTAGTTGTGTTATTAGACAAAGTCTAATAATCTCTGTACTGTTTTCCTGTTTTTCCCTAGAGAGAAGTACAAAGTTAAGGAACGGGAAGAAATGTGGCATAAAATTGAATCGCTAGCAAAACAGAACCCTCAGGTAAACACTTTCTGCTATGCTATACTTTTTAAAATTTTCACTAAAATGATTTCTGTGACGCTAAACATTGGAGATTTCTGTGCCGCTAAACGTTAATCTCAGCCAATATATCAGATATATATTTAAATAGAAATGTTTTCATACAATTATTTTAAAATGAAATATAAACACAATGTGAGGCCTTACAAAAAGTATAAGAAGTCAAATGTATTTGTTGATAAATGTATCGGAATAATTAAGAAGCTTAGATATTGCTAATGGTGTAGTTATATTTACTATGGGTTGTGGCTGGAAGGGCATTCGCTGCATAAAACATATGCTGGATGAGTTGGCGGTTCATTCCACTGTGGTGACCCCTGATTAATAAAGGGACTAAGTTGAAAAGAAAACGAATGAATGAATAGTTATATTCACCTTTATTCTCAAAGCGTTCCCTTAAATGCTGATTAGCATGTGGAGGACTTGTTTTCTTTTTTTATGCATTGTAATTAGCGCTAATTAACTCCAGACTACTCCTGACGAGTGTAATTTTCACAACTCGTCTCTCTCGAGTCAGTAGTGTGCTCTGAGGGCAAACACAGAATCAACCCGCTGTTTAATCAGTGTGTGATGAGGGATCCTGTGAATGCGTGTTTGTCAACTATAACTTTGAGATTTCTTTATGTTTTACAGAGTACAAAGGTTCAGCTGCGGCCCGGTCTGGCTCAGGAGGAGGTGAGTCATTTATTAATGTGAACATAATAGTTATTGCGCATTCAGTCTATCCTTTGGGTTACTCATCTCTTTCCTATAAGATTTTATTTAGGTTTAGTGTGGGAGATGTGATTCAAATCCTATGATTAATTTCAAAACTGAGTTTCAATAAACATACAGTGTCTATTTTTGCGTTGTCCAGTAAATTAAATGCATCGAAAGGAGCTTTTTTATCTGCTGTAATTATTATTTTTAGATTAGAATATAGTATTTACAATGTGAAGGATGGAAAATTATGAGTGTGGCATCAGCATTATGTAGACTCAAAACATTACAACTAAATGCACATGGTGAAATCATTTCATATGAGCCGTAATTTCAGTCTTTGTAGAATTTCAGTTTTTGTAGTCTCGCTCACACCAGGTTTTATTCCGCACCCGACCGCTCCCGCTGTATATTCAGTCTTTGTTCACCCACTGCCTGCTTGGAATAATTTTCTACCCAACCCGACTGTTACCACTAAATTTAGATCTGGTTTCCAAAATCTCTCGTTTTACCCAATTACTACCGAAAGAGAAAGATACCATAAAACTGTAGGTTGTGCAAGGATTGGAGGCTCCTTGTTTTGTTTGCTCCTTCGTGATGAGACATGAGTGCAGCCTTAAACCTGAGTTTCCAGCCATCTGAAGCTGGTCGCACACTGGATGCACCGCTCAGCGTAGCTCATGTTACAGTTGTAAGTAACATGCATGGGATGCGCATATTAGCATGTTATTTAACATGAAACTATTCAGGTGGTGCGGCAGAAATAAGAACTGTCCTGAGTCATAGATGGGTGCTGCAGACTGCTGCCGACTTGCAGTGCTGGTGTGCGTAGCCTGATAGAAGTCTATGTTTAGAATTCTTAAACGTATGGAGCTGCGTGGAGAGGCGCATCTGGTGTGCAACCCACTTGACTGCTAAAGGATCAAACTTTTAGGTATTATTACATTGCGCAAAGCATGATTTTATTCCATTTGTGTCTATGATGCATGAAAACACTCCCATACATTAGACTAGCCTGATGTGGGTTTCCTAACAGTAAACAGTTTTCTAATGCAAGTTGAACGTCCTTCAAGGACAGTTCATCTTCAGTTTGCTCTACCATGGTAAAGCCCGCTCTGAGGATCGTTGTGTAGATGATGCGCACACAGACTGAAAAGAAAGCATGTGCAGAAAGCTCTGGTCTAAAGAATTGATTGTCCACAGAACATCTTGGCTAATAATGCTGACTTCAACTGAATATGTGTTTGTGCGTCTGCAGTATATGATGTACAATGAAGGAGGGATGCCAATGTACTCGATGGAGACTGAGACCCCGACAGTGGAGGACATCCAGCTGTTGAAGAAGACTGTGGAGTCTGAAGCCTCGCAGGTACGATCTGATCTTCACAGGAGCTTCAGAAGCCAAACAGTGGATTTGCATGCATTGACAAGCTAGTTTTCACAATTTTAGAGAAAGCAGCTCTTTTTATTATTATTATTTGTACCAGAGCTGACACCTGACATTGTTTTCCCTGCGAGCTGAAGCCTTTTAGTCTGAGGCACAATGTCGTTTTGTCCCATGACTGGAGCCTTTTAGTCTGCGGCATGACGGCATTTCGTTTTATGACTGAGGTTGAGGATGTCCTAAAATACTCAAGCGTACTAGCGGTTTATCATGGTCACCAGTATGTGCAGTATTATTTTACATTTGATTATTCGATTACTGGATCTGAATACTGACTCCTCAGATAACAATACAACACAGAACAATACCATTCAATCGAAAATGATTATTTTTTCCTAATAGAGCTATTCAAGTCATCTGGGGAAATTGTCCACGTTGCAATATATGGCCCGTTCCCACTGACTGGTACAGCATGGGTCGGTACGGGTCACCTTTATCAGGCTTGCGTATCTACTGCCTAAAGCAGGGCTATTCAATTACAAATTTAGTTGGGCCAGATTGTCAAACCAAGAAGGTTAGCTGGGCCAGTCATTTTAGCGGCAAAGCAGCTTATATGGACAAATTTTAAAACCAACACAAACAAATTTATTGAAAAACATAAGGTTTATTCGTTGTTTCTCTTTTAACTTTGGTCAGTTTGCAGAGCAAAAGGTGCATACAAAAAGAGCTGAATTAACAGAATCTGAGGGTGTACTCACACGATGTACAGTTGCCTTGAACTGGGCTAAAGCACGTTTGTCCCCTCGATGGCCCGCACTCAGGGTGCATTTGGGCCTGAGCAAGCTTGCGTCATTGATGATGCGCTGTTCAGTTTAAGAAGCGCTCTCGCTCAGCACTGTGAAGATTTCTTTATACCTTTATATCATTTTAAATGGTTTAGGATGCAGTGACACGCAGTCAAATATTTCGCCGAACAGATCAGCCACTTTTGACACTCATACACAATCATAAAATCCTCATACTGCCGGAATTACAAGGTTTGCTAAAGGTGCAGCTGTGGTGCAGTGAGGGGTTTGCATCTTTAATAATCTACTACAGTTTGCGTTCATTAAACAGTAAGAATGATTATTAAATTTATATGAAACAGGCCTCTAAAAGTCACGTCTCGTCTTCAGTTTCGCTCAGGTACGCTTTGTACCCTACAAGTGAACCACTTCTGAGCCCGAGTGAGCCGTGCTCAGGCACACCGCTTACAATCGGGCACGCTCTGCATTGTTTGCGTGTTGCAGGCTACGTAATTTACGTAGGAATTTGCGTTTTTGGCAGGACCATAGACATAATAAATACTTTATATTTATATTAATATAATATATTAAATAACAATTAATGAATAATATATATTAATTTATCTATGGGCGGAACCATGGGCTGGGCCGCTCAGAGGTTGATTCTGGGTCGCATGTGGCCCGTGGGCCACCAATTAAATAGCCCTGGCCTAAAGGGTACTAAGCGTACCCTTTTGGTAGGTGTGGTGTACGACAAAAAGTTTTAGTCAACGTCATTCTCACTCGAGGAAATGTCTACAGTAGAGCTGTACAGTTTACAGTAATTTAGGTGATTGACTGCTGGCATAACATTGTGGATGATGTGACGTTACCGTTAGTAGCTCGGCAGTCAAAAGCTTTTCATTTGTCTTAATTGTCTTTAGTTAATGCACATTTGAAAGATACGTTCACTTAGCCAGATTGCTTTCGTTACCCCTTATACAAGAAAACAACTTGTTGTGTTTGTTGCAACGGCAGTTGTCGCTGTCCACTCGGTTAATAAACATTAAAGTCAGAGCTTATCGATACTTCGGCCTTTTAGAAATTTCGGTACCCATCCCTTGTCTGCAAATGGTGGAAATGTACTCTAAGCCAATCATCACGCTCTGTTACATCATGTTCACAGACAAACCAATCATCATCACTGGTTGGTTATGTGTCTCGCCCCAGCCCCGAGCGCGCACACACACACCCCAGAGAAGAGAGGTCCTATGGCTGAGAAAGACGCTGCTCGCATGAAAACCGCTTCAGTGTTCTCGTTTATTGTAACGAGCATTTTATTATCAGTAACTGTGTTATAACAGGGGAAACAGTAACTAATTTGATGACTCATTACTGAAAAAAGTATCGCCGTTAGTAATGCCGTTTATTTATAGCGCCCATGGTTTGTGCTACATTCATTCTTCCATGGCGGGGCGCCACGCCAAATTCATCCCGCCACGGCTACATTACAGCTTCTCATTCAAAACATTTTATTTTTTTTAATAGCGGGTAATATTTGCACCAAAACGTATTAAAAGGTAAGTGAATAATAACAGCGCAAACTTTTCTGTAGCAGTAGTAGTGCTGTGTGTCATTTGTTTAACCCTTTAAGGTGACGTGCTGACTGACTGGCTGGCAGGTGCGTGATGCGTGAGGCCAGCAAACACGACGTACAGCCATTTCACTTTACTTCAGGACGCATTAATGCTACTGTGTAGGTCTATTGGAGACATTCAGAAATATTCCTAGCAAATCTAATAAATGCTGGAGACATACTCGTTACATAAACGCACTAAATCGCACCTCAGCAGCGTTTATTTAAGAGTGCACAAGAAGATCTGCGCACTCTTGAAGCGGCTTATATTTTGGCTCTTTTCCACTGACTGGTACGGTACGGTACGGTTCGGTTTGGTACGGGTCACCTTTATCAGGCTTGCGTTTCCACTAACAAGGGTACCCTTTTGGTGGGCGTGGTGTATGACAAAGTTTCAGTCGACATCATTCTCGCTCGAGGAAATCTCTACAATAAAGCTGTACGGGTCGCTCACATATCATATATATATGAACATATATATATGTATATGTATATTCATATATATATGAACATATATAAACACATACAGCCCCTTACAGTCTCCGATATGTTACCAACTACAGAAGAACTACATAAAGTAGACATTTCGCCCGTATTTAATGTGCTCCTTTTTTTCCGGCTTCTCCTTTGTTTCTTCACGCTTCACTCTCGCGTTTGTCAGTGTTTGACAGGATCGGGTTTCAAAAGCACGTCAATAATCAAGCGCAGGTTATTATCATCAGCTCAAAAAGTTTGTTATTTCAGATATTATGTTAGACGCGCGGCGAGCGCTAGCAAGAAAGCGAAACCGCTCGCGCCTCAGACTGGCTCGTAAAAAACTACGGGGCACAGGGTAAATCTGCTCTTCTTCTTGGCTTTGTGGCTGTTCATCAAGATGACGACAAGGTTTGTTTGAGCCCGGGTCGACCATGGCTTGTTATTATATGTATAAATAATTCCGTTATAATCTCTCGCTGTGTTTTTTAAACATGGCGGGTTTTTTGTTTTCATTCTGGCTTGTTGCGTAAGAGAATGACGTATCTCTGTAAACCAATAGCGTTCAGCTGCGCGTCTAGCTCCGCCTTTTGGTACCCTTTCTCGTCTTTGGTACCCTTTCGAAAGGGTGCCGAAGAAGTGGTACGGTACGGTTCGGTACGCTTTTTGACAGTGGAAACGGCCATAAAAGCGTACCAAACCGAACCGTACCGTACCACTCAGTGGAAACGGGCCATTTCATAGGAAATCAGCGCGCAAAGAGATTCACTTGCTCGTAGGCTATTACATAAATGCGATCTCGACTTTGGTTGGTAGATCTGTGTAAAAAAAAGGCCTGCCGCCTCAGCTGGAAAAACTCCTAGAGGAAACACTGTAGCGCCGTTAGTCCCATCATACGCATGCTTTTTATTTTGTTGCCAGTTGCTCAATCTCAGTAATGTTTTTTATTGCTCTTTTTCAGGGAACGAAAGAAATCAAGAAAGACAAGGTTTTGATGAGGCGAAAGTCTGAGCTGCCGCAGGATGTGTATACTATAAAAGCTCTGGAGGCGCACAAGCGAGCAGAAGAGTACCTGACGGCCAACCAGGAGGCGCTCTGACGGGGGCGCCCCGCCACCCTCCACCACGCCTAAACTGTCCCTCTCGTCCTGGTCCAGAATTGTCGCCTGCTGTAACCCACCATCTCTGTTCCTCTGTCCATACTCTCTTCCTCCCTCGCTGTTGGAGAGCCCGTCTGCAGATATACACGGAGCAGTGGAGAGCTCCCACAAACACACACACACACACACACCCTCCATAGCTGCTGATCCTCACACAGTTCTTCCACAGTAGTGTGGGTTACAAATAATGCGAGTTTGCTCTTGCTGTAGTTGCTTTGTTTTTCTCCACACTCCACCTTTATTTATTTAGCCCACTTTATGCCGTCTCCATTGGTCCGCATGTTCCCATGTCCACCGCTGCTTGTATTCCTGCCTCTGTAAATCTGTTCTCTAATGTGTTTGTGTGTGTTCGCAGTGCACACATAACCAAACCAATCATGCTACTTGAGATCTGCTGATGCCCTGCTGGATTTTTAGCCTTCCGTGTGGCTCGCCGTAGGGATTAGGAAGCCAAACGGGAGTAATCAGGCTTATTCTTGATGTCGTTCATGAGATTGAGACAGTTGTAGCAGGCTAGGGACGTACATGTTTAATGTTAATCACTTTTCTCAAATTAGCAGAAGGCGAAGATGTTTGGCTTAATCCAATTGCTGGTTTCCTAATGATTGTGTTGATGAATGTCAAACAGCACAAGGAGCAGTGTGAACGCAATCACCTCTAGTTCTTCATCTTCATCGTCCACCACCAGCAGAGCGCCTGATGGGAATGCTGTATAAGGTAGTTTACTGAATGTGCGCTTAACACATGCACCAATGGCCTGCAGGCCCACACTGCACTTACATTCGTATGCATCGCTGTTTTATTTTCATTTTAGGATCCCGTTAATCAAATCTCCTGCCATGATCTACCTTTGTTTTCTGTAATGCGTCAAAGCTAGAATGAAAAACAAGCTCTTGTTATGCTTTTAAAAAGTAAACCGTTCAAGATCGTGAACTACTGTGCCGTCCAAGATTGTACGTCTTATTTCGATGTTTAGTTTCGTTTCGTTTTCACTTTAAAAAGCGCCTAAGCATTTTGTTTGTGTTCAGGAATTAGAATGATGGTCTAGTGTAAGATCAAGCGCTATACAATCCTCCTAATAGGACTATATTCTTAAAGAAAGAAAGAAAATAAATAAATAAAAAAAGATAATCGCTTACCTGTCCAGGCATACATAGTATATGGAAAATCGACAGCCTGCAAATGCCATTGCAAATACTTGTGCGTACTGTATAATGTCATGTATATTGCTTATGATTGCACCCTTGCCCGCCCCATGCCCTTCAGAGTTCCCTCTTCCTGTCCATCATCATCATCATCATCATCATCATCTTTTCTTTAATTCGTTTGCTTGTACGACTTCATTAATGCATGAGGTCCCCTCTCTGTTGTAAACCGTCACTCCGATCATTCCGATAGTAAGGGAACGTTAATTTACTCACAACACTTTACTACTGTCCAGCGAGCAGCTTAAAGGGATAGTTCACCCAAAAATGAACATTTTGGATCGTTTCTTACATCTGTTGAACACGGAAGTAGATATTTTGAAGAATGCTGAACATTAATTTCCATAGAGTGAAAACAAATACTGTGAAAGGTGAATGTTTTCAGCATTTTTCTAATTATCTTCATTTGAGTTCAGCAGAAGACACAGGTTTGTTGTGAGTAAACGATGACTCTTCAATTTTGGGTGATGTTCTGCTGCTATACACTTGCTGCAAAACTCGTGCGTACAATTTGACTCGCGCTATTATTACAGCATATAGTATGCAGAATCTTTAAATCACTAGCTGTTTGAAGTGTTGCAATGTCAATGAAGCCTTTCAGCGTACGGGAACGACTTGTCTGCGCAATCAAGAGCATGAATTGCCAACCTAGCTGCCTCTAAATAGACCAAAACATTCCAGAAACAATCAGAGGCAACTTCACTCTTGAACGCCGCATGCTTCCTTCCTCGATGCAGCTCGACCGGCGGACGGGGGCCAGTGTTCAGCTCAAGAAACCCGAGGGAAATGAAGAAAGTATGGGTCTCTCCACACCTCCCCTTTCCTCTCCCCAGCCCTTCTTCCCTCCCCAGTCCGACACTAATCTTAAGCTGCTTTCCAGGTCATATGTACATATGTTGTACTTTAATTAGGTTGAGCATTACATAGTATGAAAGTCATATTTTGTACAGATGTTCATGTATGTACAGAACAAAAATAAAGAGAAACACAAAAGACGTGATGGGATGTTTGCTTTGCTCGAGCTGTGTGAAATGCATGGAGAAGTCACTTATTGCACAACAATTGGAATCTTCTATATAACATAACTGGGATGCGCTGTTAATACGAAAGCAAACCACTAAGCCTTACCTAGCTTCACTTTACCCCCCCAAAAAAGCAAAACGTACACCGAATACTTAACACAGCTGTTTTGGGATGAGGCTGAAATACGTCAAGGGTGTTTTCCAGACATTTCTTGCCTAATCAATAGTTCAAAACAATTAAAAGCTTGACTATTAAAGGAACGCTCAACTTTTTTGGCCTTATTTTACAGCTCCCCAAAAGTTAAACTAATGAGTTTTACCATTTTTAAATCCATTTAGCTGATCGCTTTTAGCTTAGCTTAGCATAATTCATTGATTCGGATTAGACCATTAGCATATCTCTCAAAAACGAGCTTTGATCTGTCTCCTATTTAAAGCTTGACTTGTAGTGTTATTACAGAAGAGTCAAGCTTTAATGTGGGAATCTATCAAAACTATTATATTAATTTGAGCAAGATGCTAACGGTCTAATCCGATTTAATGATCTATGCTAAGCTAAAAGGGCTCCCAACACGTCCAGAGATCGGCTTAATGAGTTAATGTCTTAACTCTCGGGGATATATTTCCAAAACAGCGGAGTGTTCCTTTAAGACAGTGGTCTCAAACTCAATTCCTGAAGGGCCACAGCTCTGCATAGTTAAGCTCCAACCACCTACAACTTACACCTGCTTAATGCTCTATAGTAGTCTTGAACACCTAGCTTAGTTGGAGCCGTGTTTGATTAGGGTTGGAGCGAATCTGTGCAGAGCTGCGGCTCTCCAGGAATGCAGTTTGAGACCTGTGATTTAAGATTTCCATGTCAAGACTTTTCATCCACACACAGTTTGTATAAATGTGCCATTCTGATTTGCGACGAGCACATCGGGTTCATGTTTTAATTGCGTTCCAGTCTCAAGCCTGCAGAGCTCTGTCTGGACTGAAGCGTCTGCTGCACCATGTCCTTCCATTGGTCGTCAGAGATTTCCCGGGCCCAGGCTGGGATTCCCAGTGTCGGTAAATTCACGGCCGCCATGGTCCTTTTGACCAGTTCAACATGATCTGTGAACAGAAGAAACATGACATATTGATGCCATTTACAATAGCTTATCTGATTGATATTAAGACGTTTTCAGCATCTATGTTGGTACTAATATTGTGCAAACTCATTTTTGTATTCATTAATGCTTAAAGGGGACCTATTACGCCCTTTAAGGGGTTTAAACACAGTTGTATGACAACAGTGTTAATATAACCAGCTTCTAATGGTCAACGTGTATACATTTTACTTTTTATAACCACACTTGATAAAAACAGTCTGCAGAAACACTTTGATTGACGTTCTCCCTCTGTTTGTGTAACTAGCCCCGCCCACTAGTTACAATGTCTCCCTCATTAGCATAGTACATTAGTCTTGTTTTTGAATCTGCCACTATGCTGACACATATGCACATATGTAGCTCCGCCCTCTTTTGAAAAGACCACAATCTCATTTGAATTTAAAGTGATTAAAACAGCACAATTAGGATTAAAGATTAAAGTTTCAAAGAGATTTGTGTGGTATTTTGAGGTGAAACTTCACACAGACACACTCACACACTCAGAATATCAGAGACTTATTTTACATCTTGTAAAAAGTGACATTACAGTTCCCTGTTAATATAAGTCTTTAAACTTGTTTCTCACACTGTACAAGTGTACATTACAATTTTGGATGTTTAATTCAGTTATGATTACAGTGTTGTAGGCAAAACAGTATAGATTTTCAACATTGGACATTATTAGCACCCCCCCCCCTCATTTTTACAGGGAGGTTATGAGGTTACTATTTAAAATTGCTATATAAAACAGTCTCATTTAGTAATTTACACCCCTATTTATTTAAAATATCCGACAAGTCGTAAAGAAATAAGATGAAGTTTAGATCGCTTGTCTGTGAAGATAGGTGTCCTATAATCTCTGTTTATATTTTATGTGCATTTTGGATATGAGCATGATGGAAATGCCAAGATGCGCATAAAAAAACGTCTGCGCATAACTGAGTAGGATAAACTTTTTATTCGATAGGATGCGCATAAACTACGATGGAAACACTTTTACTTAACAAATTCCAGCATGCGCATTAAAAAAAAGGTCATGTGATTAAAAATGCATGTGAATGGAAACACCAGCCGGCTCAGCACATTGTAAAACATCTGAAGTGTTGTTTTGGTCAGTTTGACACTTGTGACTTAGACCAACACACGGACAGACAGTTTATGAAACAAGTGACATGATGGATTACGAAAGCCGGTCGTCTTCTTACCTTCATCCATGGGAATGGACGCGTGACTCCTGTGAGCGGCAGCTCCTTCAGGATCCTCCTCTTCATCGCTGTCAGGAGGAGGAGGATGGGGCAGGAACAGACCCATGGCCTGACAAATGTTGACAACATCAGGTTTATTATTAGTGTGCACCAATAATATTAGTAAACGACTATTAAAATTCATTTTTTATATATGTAAGTAAATGTAATAGCAAGGTATTAATTTATTCAAATTCGCATTCTCTGTGACTTATGTGCAAAGTTTGGCTGGAAAATGAAAATGAAATTACATAAATGTACATTTGCTATTTCCAACCACAGATTAAAAATATAAATAACATTGTTATGCTTTATAAGTCGCAAAATTTTATTTAAAACGTATTACCAAAATTGAACTAACGTGTGTAACGTAGAAGCAGAAATGGTAGCAAATTAGTTTAGGATTAGAATTAAGGTTGCACTTTCATCATTAAGCTGCGGTCACACCGGGCTTTGTGTGTGCGAAATTCTGTCATATGGCGCTGCGAAAAGGGGCGGGATTAAACAAGATGGTTCGACATTAAAAAAAGCGAGCGATTGCTGCATGTTTTAAATTTCTGTCCGGAGAGGTCCTGTTTTGATCCTCGATTGGTCTCTCGCAGTCAAAAGTGATGCGATTTCGCAGGTCAGAGTTCACCAAGCTTGAACTTTACACCGCAGCAATATGCGAAACTTAACGCATGACCCTGCGTTTCCTGTCTGACGCATTCGCGTGCGTATGAATGGAAGTCTATGGGAGGAAAAGCCCAGTGTGACCGCAGCTTCAAACTGAAATGTTTGCAGCCAAATTCAATGCGTTTCGAAATGCATTCTGAGCCAAAGGTAGATCAGCAGTTTCTGAAATACTCAGACCAGCCCTTCTGGCACCAACAACCATGCCATGTTCAAAGTCACCTAAATCACCTTTCCTCCCCATTCTGATGCTCTGTTTGAACTGCAGCAGATCCTCTTGACCATGCCTAAGTTTGACAGGTGTACCTAATAAAGTGGCCGGTGAGTGTATAGTTAATTTTAATGCTTTATAAGTTACAAAATGTAGCATACAAGCAGAAATGGTAGCAAAATGATAAATTATGGTTTAAAAGGAGTAGGATGGAATTTTCACCATTACACCGTGGTATCTGGGATGTTTTTATTGTGTATTTTTATTTCAATGTATTATTTCAAAATGCATTCTGAGCCAATGGTATAGCAAAAAGACGGTGAGTTAAATGTATGTTTGTTGCAATGACACTCACGATTAAGATGTTTTAAAAAAATCTATTTTAATTGCTACCATTTCTGCTTGACGTATTACACACATCAATTTAATTTGCCATTACGGTTTCAATAAAATTATGCAACTTGTAAAGCATTAAAAATAACTTGTAATTTACATTTTAAAACTGTGGTTGGAAATGGCAAATGTAAATGACAATAACTGAAATATTCATCTTCCACGTCTTGCTCATTTAAATACAGAAATATATTGCATATGACATTTCAAGATGAATTCTGCTTCCTCAGATCAGCAATACCTCTATTCTGTCTTGAACGTCCTGCAGCTGTTCTGCGGTGGTGCCCTCGTCGGCTGGCTCTGTGTGCGAGCCGTTCATCCCGTCTGGGTCCTGATTCAGAGGCTGATAATAATATCCAGCGCTGTCCTGGTCTCCAGCACCTCCTTCATCCTCCTCCTCCTCCATGTCCTCTCCGCTCCACTCCTCCGGCACAGCGGCGTCTAAAGGCCGGTCCTGCACCACATCCTCCTCAGAGTTCGGTAAGATTCTCTCGGGACCCATTTCTCGGGCCCTCGCCACTTCCATTCAAGGGCTGCGAACAAACACAATATTGGGACGTTCGGAAACTCTTATCGTAGATTGATGTGCCTAAACATCAAAATTTCACTCAAATCTTACTTGTAATTATGTAAAAAAAACAAGAAAGAGCCCCTAATTTACAGAGAAAGTGCATAATATTCAGAGCTCTATATAGAATAGCTGTTATTGATGATTATTATATAGTACATTAGAAGAAAACAGCATAAAGGGGGAGTTCACTCAAAATTCGGAGATTATTTACTCGCCCTTTACTTGTTTCAAAGCTTTGAGTTTCTTCTGTTGAACATAAGAGAAGATATTTAGAAAAATGCTGAAAATCGGTGGCCATTGACTTCTTAGTATTTGTTTTTCCTACTATGGAAGTCAGTGGGTACGGGTTTCTAACATTTTTCAAAGTAACTTCTTTTGTGTTTAAGAATGCGTTCAAATTACACTTAAGCATTACACTTATAACATTTTAAGGTAGTACACTTTATTGCTATACAATAATCTATTTAAATATATTTTTTAAAAGTTCAATTTAGTTTATACCTGATAACTATGTAAACGTATACTAAGTTTAAACTTTTTTTATAGTGTTCAAATGATACTTTTAAGCATTACACCTATAATATATTTTTGAAGTAGTACACTTTATTGCTATATGCTAAAATTCTATTTAAATCTATATTTTTAAGTTCAATTTAATTTATACTAACAATAACTATGTACAAGTGTGCAAACTTTGAACAATTTTTCAAATGCATTCAGATTATACTTTTAAGAAATACATTTATAACATGTTTTTTCAAGTAGTATTTGATCTGAAATCGCATTTAAGTATGACTTCAAAACAACATGAGCACTATTTACTTGATAGTCATTGTCTGCACATATGATTTTACTATTCAGATTTTGCAAAGAATACTTATCTAAAATTATAATATTAAGGAGAAATATAAACCACTTGAAGCTGTTTTCAATGCACTTTTATGAAGGAGAAAAGACTTAACGTGCTATCATACACTTTATCTGTGGCCTCGACAGTAGTTACTGTTAAGTACAATAAGGTTTGACAGAAATGTTGGTTGCTCTGGTGGATATTTATGCACATTAAGCGTTGTAGCATGTCCCACAAAATGCGTTTATTGTTGGAAAGGGACAGGTAGATGTTAAAACACTGACGTGTTAGGAAAAACTGATCTTTTATAGGCTAAATATTAGCGTGTATATGCAATGTATACAACATCTACCTGTCAAGGTATGCTTAGGCTATACAATTATGCTAGCCTAAACACATTTCATATAATTTCGCGGTTTTGACTCAGGAATGCGGCTTTTTAACATTAAGAATAAATTAAAAGCAAACTATAGGATGATCTCTGGCTATTTCCTCTTACCTCTTTATTCTTTCGAGCTCTTTTTTTCGTTTGTTTTCAACTGATGCATCTGTATCCCGAAAAGAATGTATATTTGTTTCCGGTGCTGCGCAGAAGCACAACTGCGCAGTGATTGCGTCACGATGCGTCAACACGCCAAGCGACGTATCTTGCGTATATTAAAATATTCAATTTGTTTAATGCTAGAGAGTTTGTTTAAAATTGTGACTACCATAAGTGAACGTGTAATATATGATGCATATAATTATGCATTAACATATCACGAGTTCATGATGGTTAAATTAGGCACAAACTAATACATTAATTACTAAACAAGCATGTACTAACGAGTAATTAAGGTAGTTATTATTCACACATGAACTCATGTTGTAGTTAAAGTTAGTTCATGATTAGCACATTCATTAACTCATCATTAATTCAGAATAAAGTCATGGTTAGTTTGCATATTAATACATCATTATTCATGTACTGTTATTGTAAAATGCTACTTAAATCACAATTTTACATTCGTGATATCAGAAAGTTTTCTTTATTACTGTATGCACTTTGTTCTGCAATAAAATAAGTTATGTGAATACATCTTTTAGGTGATTTTATTTATTTATTTTGTGACCCACATGAGTTTTAGGTCACAAGAGGATAAGCTGTAACTATATCTGTTATTTATTACTGTATTAACATTGTATCTTTAAGAAGAACACAAAGTTGCATTTTTTTAAACTGCTGGCAGTTGAGAGAAAGTGTTGGCACGACAACCACAGCGCGTCTTCAGTCAACAAAGAGGACAGCACAGCTGAAGACCAACTCTCTGTTTCTCTCTGTTTTTTTATTCATTTTAAAGGTTAGTAAAGTACTGCAATGTAGATGAAATACTATAATTTTATGAGATAAAATTGTTGTGTATAACTGCAGTTATGTGTGTAAATGATCGGTGTTAAGTTATGTCTGTTATTTGTGAAGAATTGGGTTTGTTAATTGAGTTTTAAAGGATAATCTGATGTTAGCATGTGATACTGTTATTGTTTTATGATCCTGTATTTGACACATATTTGTATATATATGTTATAAATCTATCTATACATGTGATATTTGAGATGTCATGGCTTTTAATGCCATGTGTGATTAAAGTCAACAAAGAGGACAGCACAGCTGAAGACCAACTCTCTGTTTCTCTCTGTTTTTTTATTCATTTTAAAGACCTCCAGAGTGAGGTCTGCAACAGATTTTGGGGGCTCGTCCGGGATCGGCTCCTAATATCCATGGGAAGCTGATCCAGTGATTCTTGATCTTTGGGACCACATAAGTGTGGATGCGCTGCTGCAAGTTTGTACTCAAGAGAACGTCGGTGAAGAGTGTGATTCTGCTTACTGCAACTGGGAAGAGAGTGACTTTTGCTGACTGGCTACTGCAACTGTGAACTGAGGGATTGTGAAGAAGATTCATCATGTCAGATACAGTAAGGAAGAGTCTGGTGTGGAACATCAGAAAGAGTCTACTCACCTTGTCTGCTGATGAACTGTATCAAATTGCCAAAAGTATTGTTTCAGTGCCAGAAAGGGACCTGTCTGAACTAGATGCCACCGATCAAGAGGGTTGCTTCGAATACATCAATGCTTTTATGTACAGTACACAATTACTAGAGTCAAAAGATAAAGGGATGACAGAACTGTTAATTTTGCAAGAAACTGTAAACTCTATTGAACAAGTCCGAGCTACTGCTGCACCTTTTTATCAGCATAATCCTGTTGAGACTAATGCTAAAATCGATGAACACATTATCCCCACAGCACATACCTCCATTACTACTGACCACACCACAAATACAAACACTGTTTATCTAGCATCATCTGCAGCTACAACTGACACAGGAGAAATTAGAGTATCAAACACAAACTCAGACACTAACCCAAATATAGTACACCCAAGTTATGAAGAACTGACCAAGAACCTTCTTCATTACCTCACATTATCCACACAACAACCTACAATGACACAAAATGTAACACACAAAATTGAAACCACACAGCCTAACAATCACCCTGAGAAAATGACACAGTTGATGCCAGACAAAGTAATTTCCCTTAGAGACCTTTCCTTCCTTCAGCACAGAGAGTTCAAAATACATGGAGGACAAATTGGCGATTACACATCAGATATTACATACACTAATGTATGTAGACAAATCAAAGATGGAATCAAACAGAATTACAGTGAGGCAGAATTAATTAGAGGCATTTTTCGAACAATAAAACCAGGGACCTTCAAAGACATGCTGATGAATAAGGAAGATATGACTATTGAGGAGCTAAAAGGATTCCTTCAGTCACACCTAGGAGACAAAAGCAGTACAGAGTTATTCCAAGAACTAATGTGTACAAAACAGAGTGAAAATGAAACTCCTCAGCAGTTCCTGTACAGAGTAATAGGACTCAAACAGAAAATTCTCCTTGCCGCAAAACAGAACAACTCTGACATCAGATACGACTCAGCAACTGTTCAAGATGTGTTTCTACATACCATTTACCAAGGCTTGGGACACAAATATAAAGACATTCGTAGTGAATTAAAACCCTTGTTATCCAACCGTTCCATTACAGACGAAACAATATTGAGAAGTGTAACAAAAGTCACCAGTGATGAAAATGAGAGGGTGCGAAGGCTGGGTCCATTAACTCGGGTTAAGCAAACCACTGTAAGCTGTTCCCAGCTGGAAAGTAAACCTGTTGGAGAATTCAATGAGAAAACCAAAAATGACCCGATAAAACAACTAACAGTTCAAGTCGATGCACTTACCAGAATGGTGGACTCCATGACAAAGCCAAAACAGCTGACACAACCTGACAATGCCTGTCCATGCTCTCGGAGTAAGAAGATTTCACAAAGAGGAGTAAAATCTCGTGGCTGCCCAAAATGTGTTGAAGCTGGACATAATTGTAATCACTGCTTCCGATGTGGTGAAACAGGACATTTGGCGAGAGGATGTTTGCGGAAACACAGACTTCAGGGAAACGAGGAATGGTCACTGCAAAGGGACGAGCAGTGACCAGGCCTTCGTTGTCCCAAAACTCAGTCAATAAATCAGACAGTGAAGATAATCAGCCACCTATTTTAACACCACCTAAAGCCAAGAATGATAAAATTGTTAATTTGATTGGAAGAAAAGCCTTAACTCAGTGTAACCTCAATGGCCTTGCAGTTAGTGCTTTGCTTGACACTGGAGCTCAAGTCAGCATAATTGATCGTACATGGAAAGACAGGTATCTACCTGATGTAAATGTAAGACCACTCACTGAGCTTATAGGAACTCCAGACAAACTAGAAGTGTATGCAGTGAATGGAGACCTTATTCCATTTGATGGTTGGGCCATTATTACTGTTAATTTACAAGAAAATGATAATCCCAACTTCTCAATCAATGTTCCTTTTTTGGTTAGTCATTTGCCAATTGAAAGACCATTACTTGGATTCAATGTAGTGGAAGAACTCATTCAAGGGCAACCTGAGCGCCTGGTACCAACTCTAGTTTCTTTACTTTCTGGAGCAATATCTGTGTCAACTGAGAAAGTCCAAACTCTTGTGAATTTTGTGCAGACTTCTGAGCCCAATATATGGTGGGAACGAGTGAAAGTAAAACGAGGGGGGCGTCATCATCCCAGCTAGACAAGTTGCATGGGTGAAGTGCAAAGTTGCATGCGAAACTGATCGGGTTGATAACTTAGTATTGTTTGAGCCAGAGGAGAACAATGTGCATTTAGAGCAACTAGATATAGGTGGAGGGCTATTAGAAATTCAGGACAAGAAAAATCCATATGTTTTTGTGCCCATCGGTAATAACTCTACATGCGACATCACTCTGCCCAGTAACTCAATACTTGGATACTTCCAGTCAATTGATGAAGTACTACAACCTGAAATGATAGAAAAGACAAACTGTAGAGTGAGAGTTCAGAGCATGACTACTTTAGCTACTGAAGAAAATTCACCACTATGGCACCCACCTGTAGACCTCAGCCATCTGAAAGAGGAACAACAAGCAGTGGTCAGGAAAATGCTGTATGAAGAATCGTCAGCCTTTGCCCAAGATGGAAATGAAATCGGCTGTATTCCAAGTCTACAAATGTCAATCAACCTCAGAGATGACATTCCGGTACAGCATGCATATTCATCAATTCCCAAGCCTTTGTTCAAAGAAGTCAAGGACTACATTCACGATCTACTGGCTAAAGGTTGGATTGTAAAGTCTAAGTCCCCTTATTCTGCTCCAGTGGTCTGCGTAAGAAAGAAGGATGGTTCACTGCGTCTCTGTATTGATTATCGCCAACTCAATAAAAAGACAGTACCAGATAGACATCCACTACCAAGAATACAAGACTTGATTGACACTCTTGGGGGATACAAATGGTTCAGCATTCTTGATCAGGGGAAAGCTTATCATCAGGGCTTTATAGCTGAAGGGTCTAGACATATGACAGCTTTTATAACACCCTGGGGACTTTATGAGTGGGTGAGAATTCCGTTTGGCCTGTCTAATGCACCTGCAGCATTTCAGCGCAGTATGGAGGAAATGCTGGACTCCCTCAGGGATGAATGTTGTATCCCATATCTAGACGATGTGCTATGCTATGCCAAGTGTTTTGAGGAACATGTGGAAGGTATTCGAAAAGTCCTTCAAGCTCTTAAACATCATGGGGTCAAGCTAAGACCAGAGAAATGTGAACTTTTTCGTCATGAGGTCCGATATGTAGGTCGCCTCGTATCAGACAAAGGTGTGAGAATAGATCCCAAAGACCTTGAAGCAGTTCTATCTCTAAAAAGCCAAAAACCAAAGACAATTGGTGATGTAAGGAAACTTCTTGGATTTCTAAGTTACTACCGTTCTTTTATCCAAGATTTTTCATGCATAGCTAAGCCACTTTATGAACTACTACAAACAAAAGCTGATGTGGCAACAGTTCAGTCCAGGCAAAGAAAAGCTAAAGGCCCACAACTGCCCTCACGAACTCCTGTGGAGTGGAAAATTGAACATCAGAGAACACTTGGAACACTGATTGACATGTTAATGAAACCACCAGTTTTGGCTTACCCAGACTTTAACCTACCATTCACACTTCACACTGATGCATCAGAGAAAGGTCTTGGGGCTATCCTGTACCAACATCAAGATGGGAAGTTGAGAGTCATCGGATATGCCTCTCGAACACTTTCACCAGCTGAACGAAATTACCGACTACACAGCGGCAAACTTGAATTTCTTGCATTGAAATGGGCTGTGTGTGAGAAATTTAGGGACTATCTGTATTACGCTCCACATTTCACCATCTATACAGACAATAATCCTTTGACCTATGTTATGAGCACAGCAAAACTGAATGCAGTTGGTCATCGCTGGGTGGGAGAATTATCTGACTATCATTTTGATATCAAGTACCGGCCTGGTAAAATAAACATTGATGCAGATACACTTTCACGCATTCCTCTTGATATGGAAAGGTTTGTCACAGAGTGTACAGAGGACCTGTCATTAGAAGTTGTGCAAGCAGTCTGGAATGGGACTCATGTGGCTAAAACAAAGGATGTAGCTTGGATTGCAGCACTCAGTATCTCCTCAATAGACTCTGACCCATCATCTCAATGTTCATTGTTACCAAAGATAAGTAAAGCTGAGCTTTCCAGAGCTCAAAGAGAAGACCCAGTGATCTCAAAGATAATTAAGATGAAAAAGGATGTCAAGGTACCTGATGAGGACATGAAAAAACAAGTGACTGGAGCTGCCAGGAAACTCCTTTACGAATGGCACAAACTATTTTTAGAGGATGGGTGTCTTTATAGACAGACTAATGAGAGGAAACAGCTGGTTCTCCCAACCCAGTACAAGCAACTTGCTATGGAATACTTGCATGATAATATGGGGCATGTGGGCACAGAACGAGTACTCCACCTGATGAGAGAAAGATTTTATTGGCCATATATGAAAAGGGAAGTAGAGGAGTATATTACACGAAAATGCACATGCATCAAGCAAAAAAAGCCAGTAACCCATGTCCGTGCACCGATGGGCAGTATAACTTCCAACTCACCTTTTGAGCTTGTTTGTATTGACTACTTGCACTTAGAACCAAGCCACGGGGGCTATGAATACATACTAGTAGTTGTAGACCACTTCACTCGATTTGCTCAAGCTTACCCAACAAAAAACAAATCTGGCAAAACTGCAGCTGAACGTCTTTTCAATGACTACATCCCTCGCTTCGGCTACCCTGGAAAGCTACATCATGACCAGGGAAGGGAGTTTGAAAATGAGCTTTTTCGAAATCTTCGACAACTGGCTGGAGTACGCCACTCAAGAACATCTCCTTACCACCCTCAAAGTAACCCAGCAGAGAGATTCAACCGGACCCTCCTTCAAATGCTTCGGACATTGGCAGACAAAGAAAAAGCGAGATGGAAAGATCATCTCCCACATATAATACATGCATATAACTGCACCCGTCATGAGTCTACTGGATATTCCCCATTCTATCTGTTGTATGGACGTCAACCCTACCTTCCCATTGATTTGATATTTGGATTGGTTGAAGAGGGCGAAGAAGTGACTCACAAGGGTTTTGCTGGCCAGTGGGCCAAAAGGATGTCTGAGGCTTACCAAATAGCAAATGAAAACAGTAGACAAGCAAGTACACGTGGCAAAAGTCAGTATGATATGAAGGTCAAAGGTGTGGTTCTAAAACCAGGAGACAGAGTTCTTGTCAGAAACCTTAGAGAGCAAGGAGGTCCAGGAAAACTTAGGTCATACTGGGAGAAGAGCATTTATGTGGTAAAGGAGCAAGTTTCAGATAATCCTGTGTATGTAGTAAGCCCTGAATGTGGAAATAAGAAAGGAACAAGAACTCTACACCGAAATTTGCTGTTATTGGTAAATGACTTGCCTGTGGAGACATCGTCCCATCCAGGGGAAGTAGCAAAGCAGAGACAGAAGAGACAAAACAACAGAGAAACTAAGAACAAAGAAACTAATTACAGCAGTGACACAACTGATTCGGATGAGGATAACCATGAGAGATACTGGCTGAGGTTCCCCTCAAGTTGGACTGAACAGGAAATGGAAAATACACATCAACAGAGGCCTGAGTTAGTCCAGGAGACTCATCTTAACACAGCACCTGAAAGAAGAGACACAATAACAGATAGAGTATCATTAAGAGATAACCTGGAGGAAAGTCAAACACCAGATGAACTCATCACCGATTCAATACCATCATCAGAGAGATATGCAGATAATGAAAATGGATGCATACAAATTGATGAAGCCACAGGTCACCCATCTGAAGAAAATTATCCTGAATTAAGACGATCTACCAGAGAGAGGAGACAGAGGCAGACATTCACATATGAAACACTAGGTCAACCAACATTACAGCAAAACACAGCAGTTAACACTGTAGGTTTTTATGAACAACCAGATAATCGCATAATAAGCTATATGCCATACTACCATTCACAGACACCAACATACTTACCTCCATGTTACATACCTCAGTTTGGACCTTCAATGCCATACCATACATTCCCACCATTTTTCTACCCTGTATATGCCTTTTGAGACCACAACTGTTTAAGAAAATTGGGAAGTAGCATCTTCTTTGGCCGGGAGAGTGTGACCCACATGAGTTTTAGGTCACAAGAGGATAAGCTGTAACTATATCTGTTATTTATTACTGTATTAACATTGTATCTTTAAGAAGAACACAAAGTTGCATTTTTTTAAACTGCTGGCAGTTGAGAGAAAGTGTTGGCACGACAACCACAGCGCGTCTTCAGTCAACAAAGAGGACAGCACAGCTGAAGACCAACTCTCTGTTTCTCTCTGTTTTTTTATTCATTTTAAAGGTTAGTAAAGTACTGCAATGTAGATGAAATACTATAATTTTATGAGATAAAATTGTTGTGTATAACTGCAGTTATGTGTGTAAATGATCGGTGTTAAGTTATGTCTGTTATTTGTGAAGAATTGGGTTTGTTAATTGAGTTTTAAAGGATAATCTGATGTTAGCATGTGATACTGTTATTGTTTTATGATCCTGTATTTGACACATATTTGTATATATATGTTATAAATCTATCTATACATGTGATATTTGAGATGTCATGGCTTTTAATGCCATGTGTGATTAAAGTCAACAAAGAGGACAGCACAGCTGAAGACCAACTCTCTGTTTCTCTCTGTTTTTTTATTCATTTTAAAGACCTCCAGAGTGAGGTCTGCAACAATTTTGTTAAAATGTTATAATAACGTCTATATATTGTATAGTAATAGAGGGCATATATAAACGTAGCCTAATTAATAAATAACTAACAATAATTATAAAAGCTTTCTCAGGAAATATAAAATTAACTTTATAATAAATGTATTTTAATGTAATATAGCTTTATTTATATGTGCACATGGCTTATTATTGTTAAGTCTTGATGTTTATTTTATATATTCTTACAGTGAACCAATGAACGAACGAATAAATGAATGTATTGTGGAATGAATGAAGCAATCGTAATGTAGCCGTTATTTGTTGAATTTTTTGTACATTTAATCAGTCGTTTTGTGTTATTTTCTCTTTTATTTTTGTATATTTGACAAACTAAGAAACAATAAGTAACCTAAATAAATAATACATTTATATTCTGTTTTATTTTTATCGTTTTTTTTCTTATCTAATTAATAAATCGGTGAATATTTACGAGGATGAGTAGTTATTTTTAAATCAATGATAAGAAATGAAAACATCATGAAGTGTTGTAATATACGAGCGGCCGCACGGTGGCGTTTTTCTCCGTGTGTGTGTGTGTGTGTGTCCATGTGTGTTTGCGCGGGAAATGACCTGCAGTTCATCTGAACTTCCCGTGAAAGCAGTGCTGCTGACAAAACCAAGCTTGTATTACTGTGGAAAGACGAGGACACCAGCAAATTATGAACATATACTTTTGCGGAAGCATTCGGGGAGGGCGACAGGACGTGGTTATTTACCAGACAATAGTGAAGAAGTTGCAGCAGTATGGCAAGGTTTTAACCGAGCATGTGAGTTATGACAGCCTGTCTGACAAAGGTAAATCCCTTTCATTTTCTGAAGTCATTGAGCAACATGTTCTAGGTCTTTCCCTCTGTACACTTATTTTCCCACGTCGTTTTTAAAATTGTAATCCTATAACAAAGTAAAACAATGTTAAAGGTGCTGTGTGTAAGTTTTCGACTCTTTTAAACAATAAATATACAACAATAGGTTTTAATGGTTGCAGATATTTAAGAAACATGCTAAGTCAACATACTTGTTTACATAAAAACAATGCTAGTCATTTACTCTCCTCCAGGGGCAATTCTACTATTTGGGGTACAGGGGTGATTGTTTTGGATACAGTCAGCATTTTTACATTTCATTCATTAAAGGCGTTCACACTGGGACGCTTTTTGCTCGCGTTTTTCGTCGACGTTTAACACCTCGTGACTAAATAAAGGGCAGCAATGTGATCGTGCACACCAACGTGCTAAAAGCGTCATTTTCACTGTGCGTTCACACCGAAGGTGGTGAGGGCGTCAAAGGGTGAAGTCTAGATCGGGATATGCACATTAATATAGCAGCATTTTTTTAATGACACTGTATAACAATAATTAATATTTTTACAGTACTGTGACTGTTGGGGTGGGGGAAGGCATTAAAAAATACTATTTACTGGGTAATTTAATAGATAACATAAATAATACTGGGTACAACTACTGTTTTTACATTACTGTGATGGTTGGGTTTAGCGTTGGGGTGGGGGTAGACGTTAATAAAATACAATAAATGGGAAATTTAATAAATAATATAAATAATTCTCGTTAACTTCCGGCCGCAACCATATCCGATCTAGCAACAACCGCGTCAAAGTTTGCTACATTGAACTCATATTTAAAGGGACCATTGCAGCATAACAGCTACATTCCTGCATAAAACATGCTTTCTAGCGTGAAAATGTTGCGCACTTTTATCAAATTCGTTTAACTATGGAACATCAAGTTGCGTTCGGTGTGGCTTTGCTCCACTTAATTATCCAATGTGTCCATATGTCTGAAATATCCTAAAGCAGCAGTACTGTTTTGTATTGCATGAGATTCACGCTTTTTTAAAAAAGAAAAAAGAAAATATATAACATGAATGCACATCAGCAACTCGCCGGTAACTTTTTTTAATGTATGTCCTTGTAAGAAAACATTGCAAATAATTGGAAATCCGGCGACCGCAATAATCAAACCCTTGGAAACAACTGTGGTCGGAACCAAAGTTCACAGTGGCTGAGTTCTCTGGACTCCTCTCAAGCGGTGGACTTCTTTATTCTGATTGCTTGCCGCCGAATCGAGTCTTAGCTTATTACAAAAAGTTGACTTGGTTTTTAATTCTCCTCGACACCCACACCGTTGAAGACGCGCCGCGTTGATCCTCGCCGCTTATCGCCACTGGCTCTCATTGAAAATGTGTGACTTCCGGCTACTTTTACCACTTTCGGTGTGAACGTACAGTTAAAGAAACGCCTCATGCTCGTTTTTTTTATTTGACGTGCTGCATAAAACCTTCTCCACCACTCAGGTTGGCACTTTTGTTCACGTGCACGGAGCTGCTGAAGTTACAGTAAACAGCACCTGGAGGCGCTCAAGCGCAAAACTGTCAACGCACATTGAAGAAGATGCCCAGAGGCGAGATGAACGTGGAGCTGCTTATTGCACTAGCGAACAATAATTATTTCTTCATCGCTACAGCTGGAGCTGCTACCTGAACCATCCATGCTTGTTCGAATCGCCAGTATCTTTAACAGCAAGCATGTCAACTTTCTCTCTTCTTCTGTGTTACAAGTGGGTGTCAGAAGCTTAAAGTTGTGTAGCGCCATCTAACGTCAAGGAGTTATTTTGCATACTCTTCTGCTCGACGCCAGTGAAAATCGCTGGGGGTTGAATCTGGAAAAACATCTCAAAAAACGCTAACGATAAATGCAAACGGAAAGCGTCCCGGTGTGTATGAGCCTTTAGGCTGCCTTAATGCATGCGTCCTCCGGAGGAAAGTAGCCACCTCGGAAATTGTCGCAGATTAAAAAAAAAATCCTCACAAGGTGTTTTTTATTTCGCAAACTATTAAAATACTGCAAACGTAAACATTAGTCGATCAGCTTGTGTAAGACTCGATCTTCAGGCACTAACTCGATCTGTTTGTATGGTCAATCTTGCTACCCACGTTTGAGGAGGAGGGGCCGGATGACCCAATTTTTTGAATTTGGACTGCAATACCTAGTTCAACCATTAGGTGTCAATCCTACATGCTTTACCTTTTACAGATGATTGCAGGCAACACTAATAGTGTGTCATTGATGCAGGTGAAGATGGAGATAAAGCCATTCATGATCGGGATGTGCAGTGGCTGACGATGTCTGACGGTATGAGATGAAATATTCCCAACTTTGACATTAATAATGTGATTCAAACAAAGTTTTAGGCCTTGAATAGTCTTGAATTCAATGAAATATGGTGTTGTAGATCTTAAATACGGTTCAGGCTCAATTTCAAGTTGGCTTTATTGTCATTTAAACAATATAATGACAATATAATGACAACATAAGACCGCAAAGTGTGATTTGTGCATCATTTAGTGCAAATAAGATAACATTTTCACAGGTATTAATTTTCCTTTGTCCATGTAAAGCAGGGGTCTCAAACTAAGAGTTTAGTTCCAGCCTTGCTTCAACACACCTATCTGTAGGTATCAAACAAGCCTGAAGGACTGAATTAGTTTAATCAGGTGTGTTTAATTAGGGTTGGAACTAAACCGTGCAGAGCTGCGGCCTCCAGGAACTGGTGCTGTGTTCCAATTCGTATACTTATACTACACCCTAAAAGTATGTACTTTTTTTGTGGCGGAAAATATATACTTTCGAGTGTGTAACAGAAGAGTATACAAGCTTTGGAACATACTACTTCCTAGTTAACAGATTGTTAGGTTGCTGAACCCTGACAATCATCCACACATCATCCACATTTCTCTCATATTTAATTTCCTACCTTATTGGAGAAGCAGCAGGAGGATAATCTCCCATTCACGAGTCTTTCATGCAGAGAAATCTCCAAAGGTCTTTGGATAGTTATGCATTCAGACGTGAATGTCCAAACATATCTTGATATAGACCTTTTTCTCGGCTGCTGCATGGAGGGCGTCTTCTGGTAGAATGTTTAGATCTTCCGTTTACAGCGTTTACAACCAGTAATTTGCGATCCGAAAATGGGTTTCAATAGCGTTTTGAGTGGATTATGGAGTGTTTTTGTGACACAACTCTGAGAGGTGTGTGTTAAAGCCATTTTAATCTGTCAGATGAGATTCAAGCGCGAGAGAAAAACGTTCTCTTAGTTCAAGTGTCTGCCGTCAGAAATAGTGTGTGTGTGTGTGTCTGTGTCTCTTCAATATGCACGCACGCACGCACGCAATACTTCACTGCATTATTGACCTTATTCTTCAATGCGTAAGTGTGCGCGTTTTTGTTTTAGAACTTCCGATTCAGTTGCCTATGGGAGAAGTGACTAGGAATAATAAACGGCACAAAACGGTCAAACTACTTCCTCTACAAACAAGTGTTTGCATTACAATACAGACAAAGTAGAATAATATAAGAAGAAAATATCAGTTTTCAACACCAAGCAGCAAAACGAGCTGTTTTTAACGTCTAAAAATGAATGGAAGTGAATGAGACCGGAAGTTTCGAGCCAAAATGATTCAAATGGCTGCGCCCACTCGTACGCGGTGAATAAGGTGAATAGAGCAAACCAGATTAATGGCATCAAGCTTAACAGGTATGTAAGTCATGCAATTTACAAAAATGACCAAAAAAAGTCTGTGACTGATAATCTGCTGGCTGATTTGCATGTTGATTCTAATCGGGAGCCGTTTATGTGTCGTTTACTTAGTTTGTGTTGTGTAGTATTTACCACGGTATGTGTTTTTCTGTCTTTTCAAAACGTCACTTTATTTTCACTTTGTGACACTTATTTAATCAATGTTTTAGTGGGACAGTACAGTAGGCTGCGTATGTGTGTCAAACATTTGGTGAACTACATTTGTTTGTGTTGGTTAAATATTTGAAAGAAAGAGAAAATGTTGACTTTAGCGATGACGAGGCTTCATTTAAATGGCACAAGATGCCGTCTGACAACAAGGGAAAGATGCCTCACAGCAGTTGTTTTCAATCCTATTAGATTGCACTTTTTAAACAATCAGTCCAGGAGGTGGCGCTGATCGACAGCAGTATTAGTTCAAAGATGTTGAAAGCAAATAAAATATTTAAATTTAGAGCATGAACGCTTCCACACTTAAAATTTACTAGAAATAGTAAACCATCCGGGAACCTTTGACACTCTTTTTAACATACTATGATTTGGGACATACCAATTCTATTTCAAGTAATATTTAGGACGGATAGTATGCGAATTGGGACGCAGCATGAGTTTGACACCTGTTATTTAAGCTACCCAATCGGTACAACCGACTAAAAAATGTTTAACCAAAATCAAATGTATGAAACCTATTTACCAATATGGTTTAATTATCTTCCTTACATCCTCAGTTCTCCATGTATTTATCCGTAAATGTGTGTTGTGCATAAATTGATGTTATTATAGTTTTAAAACAAAGTTAAGCTAATAAATATATGTAAATAACTAAATAACTGGTCTCCAACAGCAGTCAGATATGCATGAGGGTCAAAAAACACTTTCATTGGCTTAAAATATGCTTTTATTTTTACATAATTATCCCAACGACTTTCCCAAGCCCCTCCTTAGCACGGTTCTAACCTGCGCTGATTGGTCCGATGACACTTTTTTATAGATAAATCAATTTAAACACGGTGCACTTTCAGATTTAAGCCTCAGCTGGATATTTCACTTCACTAAGAGCTGTGACACACTGCATGGAAGGTCATCTTCAAAAACCCACAATAGGGGTCTTTAATGGGGCAAGTAAAAAAAAGTCCACTGGCCAATACAAAAAATAGCTAAAATTTAATTCATAATGGTCTTAAAAAGATCTTAAAGTCTTACATTTCACTTGGTGAATCCCTGTTTGCATTTAGATTTTTAGGACTTGATCGTGATCTTTATAGTTATCATGCTTAATGTGAATGTGCATGTACACAGAGTAACCAGTGCTGTTTCCTGTCTCTATATCAGTGATAGTAGCAGAAGTGACGCAGCCATCTTTAGGTGTTGGTTATGAGCTGGGCCGAGCTGTGGCAATGAACAAGAGGATCCTCTGTCTCTTCAGACCTTCCTCTGGAAAAGGTATTGCTCTTCACAGGCTTTATATGTAATGTCATGTGTATTTATATAGCACATTTAACATGTTTGGCCATACACCCAAAGCGCTTCACAATCATGATGGGGGGGAGGGGGGGGGGGTGGATGTTGGTCTCTCCACACCACCACCACCAGTGTGCAGCATCCACTTGGATGATGCGATGGCAGCCAAAGGACAACGGCACCAGTGGGCTCACCACACACCAGCTATAGATGGAGTGGAGAGAGTGATAGAGCCAATTCAATAGATGGGGCAATTCAATAGATGCTTCTCCTGCCCAAATTAACTCAGCTCTCTGTGCCAACCTCTGTCTGTCAGTGGATCCCAACGGACAGGCAGCAGCTGTAGAAGCTGGGAAAATTCTCATCCAGTACCTGTAAAATCAGCACTGGCATCCCCCAGGGGTGTGTCCTCTCCCCCCTGCTCTTCTCCCTGTACACGAATGACTGCACTTTAAAAGACTCCTCTGTCAAGCTCCTGAAGTTTGCAGACGACACCACATTTATCGGCCTCATTCAGGACGGTGACGAGTCTGCTTACAGACAGGAGGTTATGGAGTTGGCTGTCTGGTGCAGTCACAACTACCTGGAGCTCAACACGCTCAAAACAGTGTAGATGATAGTTGACTTAAGGAGAAACCCCCCTGCTCTCCGCCCACTGAGCATCATGGACAGCATTGTGGCAGCAGTGGAGTCATTCAGGGTCCTGGCCACCATCATCTCTCAGTGGGACACTCACATTGACTTCATTGTCAAAAAAGCTCAACAGAGGCTGTACTTTCTTCATCAGCTGAGGAAGTTTAACCTCCCAAAGGAGCTGCTGAAACAGTTCTGCACCTCCATCATTGAATCAGTCATCTGCACATCAATAACTGTCTGGTTTAGCTCAGCTATCAAATACGACCTCCAAAGACTACGTCGAATAGTTCGGACTGCTGAGCGAATCATTGGTACAACCCTCCCTACTCTCCAAGAACTGTACTTATCCAGAGCAAGCAGAAGGGCTGCCAAAGTCACTCTGGACCCCTCACACCCAGCACACTGCCTCTTTGAACTTTTACCTTCTGGTCGACGCTACAGAGCACTGCGCACCAGAACAGCCCGACACAGAAACAGTTTCTTCCCTCAGGCAATCCATCTCATGAACACTTGATAATAATAATTGTGGAACCAACATCACTACTTGCCATACACTTTTATACACATATACACTTATTTAACAACACACTTACATGCCAATTTGCACATAACAGCTGCACATATAACGTTGTATATAGTAATATAGCTGTACATACACTTGTCAATCTGTATATTTGCACTCACTACTTACTTCTATTTTTAAAATTTATTATCTGTTTTTTGTCCTGAATTCTGTTGCGCTGTAAGCTCTGTCACAAAAACAAATTGTGTGAGCATACCTGGCAATAAAGCTCTTTCTGATTCTGATATTCTGATTGGGTGGCCATGATGAGTAAGGGCTGATGGAGGGAATTTGGCCAGGACACTGGGGCTACTCTTTTACGATAAGTGCCATGGGATTTTCAAAGACCACAGAGAGTCAGGACCTCCGTTTAACATCTCACCTGAAAGACGGCGCTCACTGACAGTATAGCGTCCCCTTCGCTATACTGGGGTATTAGGACTCACACAGACCACAGGTTAAGCACCCCCTGCTGGCCTCACTAACACCATTTCCAACAGCAACCTAGTTTTCCCATGTGGACTCCCATGCAGTTACTGACCAGGCTTACTATGATTGAATAGATATCCTGATCATTATTTTCTTATCTCTCTCTCTCCAGTGCTCTCCGCCATGATCAGAGGAGCGTCAAACAAACCACTCTTCCAAGTACAAGACTACAAAGAGGACGAAGTGGAGAGCATCTTGGAGAAATATTTTGATACCGTCATTAAGAACTGATGAGCAGCTGATCATAACAAGTCCTATGTGCTGCTCTTTTTATTTAAGAACATCAACAGGACTGCTTTGGTAAGCATCTGTAGTGAAAATG